>NW_010564124.1:0-41285 GCF_000687285.1 Phaethon lepturus
CTTCCCATGCACCCCCAGCCTACTTGCTGGTAGGCCAGCATGCAAAGCTGGACAGCCCTTGACTGCTTAGCAACAACTGAAAACATCAGTATGTTACCAACGTTATTTCCATCCCAAATCCAAACCACAGCACTGTACCACCTATCAGGAAGAAAATTAATGCTCTCCCAGGTGAAACCAGAACACCTGTATATGAGACATGGTATGATAAATTCTCCAAGATGCTCAAATACCAGCATCCCCTGCTGGCATTCTTTATCTCTGTGGATTGAATGGGGAGACTCTCCAGACTGTTTGCTGGGTGTAGATAGTGACCATTTAGTAAACACAGCCTGGGGGTGTGAGGGGGTGGTTTTGTTTCTCCTCCTCAGAAGTTTGAATAATTGTATGTGACAAGTTCTCTCTGCTTGTTGTGAAGACTTTTAAAGGTACTAATTCAGTTTCTTAATACATCCAAAGAAATCATTGAAGCAGCTAGACCATTGGGAGGGGAATATGCAAGAATGTCCTTAGTTCAGATCATTGTGTCTGGAACTAAAGTCTGTTCCTTGTCATAGTTTATCATAGTCTTAAGGCTGTTTGCAATCTGTGATTGCAAGAGATTTAAAAGGCCCGTGCTGGCACTTCAGACTTCTTGGTATGTAGCTGTGCTCTTTCAGATCTACCTGAGGACTGATCTCTGAATTGAGATCACATTGTCAAGGGTAATCTTGCAGTGACAGAGACACAGGTTGCAGGACAAGATGGAGCCAAGTACTGATGGGCACGTTAATCAGGCACTGAACCTCTGAATTTCTGTTATTGTTCAGGGATTTTCTTTTTTTAGAAGAAATACTGCAAACATGTGAATCAACTGCTCGCTCAGAAGTGAGAAAATAGGTGTGCTGGGATTGGTTGGTAGAAGTTACAACACTGTTTCACTTCTTTCAACTGAAGTCTCAAATGTTTTACATAGTTAAGTAACAAACTAAACCAGCATTAACATAGGACCGGAAAAAAAAGAGAGGTGTTTCTCATCAGAAGGGCAGAGGTTGTTCCAAATAGTGAGCATTGCAGAAACCAGCTGCTTAGTTTGATTTGTCTCAGATTAGTGTGGTTCAAGAAAAGTAGGCTGAACAAATTCAGGTGGTCATAGTATAATAGTAAATTTTTCAGGGGTATGGGGCTGTATCTCTTTGCATTTATCCTTTCCTTTTCCACTGGCCTTAGAATATTAAGTCTGAGTTGGATATTGTTTTATTAACTTCTGTATGACTTATTATTTTAGGGAAGTCTTAACTGCCGTATGTGCACTTGTCTATCCATTAAAGTACAGGCATCAGTAATGTGTTTATAATACACTATGGAAAAAACCCTGAGGTTCTTTAGTTTAAACCACTGTAGGTATGAATGAGAGGGTTTTTGTATCTAAGCATCCTGCTACTTCTGAAGGCAACAGTGTAGTTCCAAAAAAGGCCAGGCCTAATGAGGTTGGTGCTGGAAGGAATTCAGCTGTTCTGCCCACAGGTAATGCTCCAACAGTAACACTGTCACAAAATGTGTCTTCAAGAGGCAGGGTAGATCCAGTGGTCTAGCTAACCGATCCATGCTTCTGTTTCGTGGAAAAAGCTAGCACTCTTGTCAACGTTTATGTTGGTGGGTATTACTAATGCTATAAAGGCAATATAAATAAGTAAACTCTGTTCTTATGCCTTAAAATAAGAAAAACCTGTCTGTGCAAGGATTTTTATACCTTTACAAATTAATATATCCTAGGTTATTATCTGTTCAAATTTTAGACCTTTACAGTTTAGTACATATGTTTGAATTCTGTAAAGCAATGATTGGTTAAGCTGTTTAGTGGCTGTGAAGACAGATGGTAAAGATAAATGCCCCTGACCTCATACTCTTAGTTCAGATTTTCTATGTCAAGGAACTGAATAGAGAGTTGAAACTTTAAAAAACAACCAACCAGAAAATCAAGATTTAAAGAATTTTTTGACTGCTGAATTTGTCAACTAATTCTGATTAGATAAAAGGAAGGGGAAGAAAAAAATCATTGTAGGAGTGTCAGGCAAGGCAGCAAGGACTCAGGTTGTGGAATCTCTATCCTCCTAAGATATTCAGAGGTTGACTGGACACAGCTTTGAGCATCCTAAGGCTGGCCTTGCTTTGAGTGGGAGGTTGGACAAAAAAACAGCTCCACAGGTCCAACCTAAATTATCCCGTGATTCTGTGTTTCAGCTAACTATTGCAAAGTGTGTTTTGCAGCTCCCCCTTTTTTTTGCAGAAAGATAGTAGTGGGAAATGAGGACGGCAATTTATGTTTCATAAGAGAGGATGTTCTTTGGAAGACTTTTCCCTCCCTACAAGAAGAGTGGCAGTCTAGCTGTTTCAGCATATTAATAATTGGGTGCATTTTCCTCCTGAGCCAAAAGGTGCTTTCCAGCTGGTTGTAACAGACAAGAGTTTATTCTTGACTTTGAGATATTTCCAACCACATACTCTCTCCTATAATGTTAAAATGAGGAGCTACCTGCAGTGTGATTCTGTTGTTCGGAATCATTTCATATTTGGGTTTTTTTGCATGTCTTGTTTGCAGCTGGTTTGCCATCCGACTCTTCTTCAGCAACCAGAAGGAAGTGCCTATAACATGGAATATTGCAGCAAAAAAATTTCTTCCACCCTGTGTAGGGTAAAACAGATATTGTGCTGCAGCCTGTAATATACAAAAGATAACCAGAGGATCTTACTAAATGCAGTAACAAAGGAGTAGATCGTGTTCATAGAGAACCCTACTTCTATGAGTTTGTCTCTAAGCTGTCCCATGCTAGCATAGCAATTTCTAATCTGACACCGAGTCCTGCACTGAAGCACTGCAGAACACTAGATCTTGCTGCAAAACCTGTTTTCTTCCAAGTCAGTTTGCACTTCACTGCGATGTGTCAAAATGTTTATAAGCCATAATAATGAAGACTTGCAGCACTGTTTTGCGATACATCTCTTGCATGGCCATTCACTCATGTGAAGGTCTTTCTGCTTAATTATGATTCTTAGCAATATTGTTATCTTCAAGGAAAAATACTGTTTGATCCATGTCTACCTCATGAACTATGCCAGATTGTTTTTGTGAAAAAATTTGTAATGCTGGTTGCATGGTCATCTCAACTCATGCACTTACTCATTCCCTTCTTATAAGGTGGATGTATTTTTGTGTTTATTTTTATTATGTCTTTTCATAGCCCTGGCAGGGTGTAGTTGACTCTACAGTTGCAATGTTACTTAAAACTCTTCCCGTGTTTAACCTCTTCTTTTAAACCACTTACTCAGCATGGAGTCCTCCAGATCTGTAAATGACTTCAGAATGCAAGAGAAACTCATCTGGAAAAGTAGCTTTCTCTCTGATGTTTTTTTGCAGTTTGGAGAAAACCAGAAGCCTGGGTTTATTAATTAAAGTTTAAGCCAATGCAGAGCTTTTTTGATTTTGTTTTTGCTCAAGATATGAGTCATTTTATGATAAGAGAAATACTGTTTCCTTTCATTACTGGGAGTAATTATTTAAAAGATTTATTCTTCAGGTTCTCCAAAGACACCTTTGCTCAACAGGAATGATGCGTCTGAGTAGGCCTAGGTTCCAACAGCTGTCCAGAGAGAAATATTCTCATCATTAAGAACCAGATGGTGAAATTCCGTTCCAAAACCAATTGTCTGAACCCTTTTGTGATGATGATCAGGTCCTGGCATAAAACAAGTTTTACATGTTCATTTGCGAATTAATTCTTAAAAAGAACTAAAATCTGTCCTTATCCTTGGGGTGGGGTTGGTGGTGGTGCACAGAATTAATGCTTTGTATCTATGATGCTACCTTCGCTACCTTCACTCCCTCCTGTTTTTTCCTTATTTCTTGCTAAGATTTTGTAAAAGTTGTTTATAGGTCTGTATCAAACAGAACGAACTCAAACTCGGTTTGGAAAAAAGGAAGGGTAGTTAAAAGATGATTGTAAAACCTTACTTATGGTTACTACAGCTGCATCAATTGTAATAGTTTTAATTTGAAATAGCATATTTAGCTAGGACAATAAATAATAATACATTGAGTGTTCTGCTTGTGAATTCTTAATCTTAACATATTTTAAATTTTACAGGTACAAATGCCACATCAAGCACCATAAAAAATGGAGGACCTTTTCCACGAGCTTGTCCGAAGTGCAATATTCATTTCAATCTTATGGATCCTCTAAAAAATCATATGAAGGTAACTGAGGCTGGCAAACTTACGTGGGCTTCTGTTTGGTTATGAGAGAGTGCCATGTTTTGACATGAAGATAGTCTGGCTTTTGGCTGTGATCAACCAGAGCCCGAATGCTCCATGTCTTCCAGTCATGGAGAGGAAGAATGGAGTAGGGGATTTCTGTATCTTGCCATTTTTTTGCCATTTTTCCATTGAATTGAAGCATATTTGCTGTCTCTGTATGATTTCTGTCTGCCACAGCTGTGACACCTTGAACCATTGGCCAGCTTCATGTGAATTTGATGAAGGGAAGTGCCCATGATAACAGGTAGACAGTTGACCCACATCTGTGTTAGATAGCTACTGAGACAGAGATGACAGTGTAAACTTACCTTTTTTTATCATTTGGTGGCTAGAAAAGTTGTTAAGCTGAGGGGAAAAACTTAATTTCTAGTTCATACTTGAACACTGTGAGAAAGAAAGCTTTCAGAAACTAAGTGTCACTTAGTCTGCTTATGGAACTACTTGTTGTTTCTGGAAGCACTGTTTTCTGGAAAATATTTATTATTATTTGGCAAAGACTTATGCAATTTCAGGGGGCGGGGGAATGGCTTTGCACTCACATTAATAACCCATGCAAAAAGGATTATGAACTACTGTGTAATAGAAATCAGCGAGGCTCTGAGTTACTGTTAACACAGATCATTCCGATTTACTGGGCATAAGATACCCTAAATGGTAGCTACTGTCATTTTCAGCATTAAAACACAATTTAGAAACATACATAACAGTAGGGAAAAATCAAGGGTTTTATCTTTCTTTCATCATTATTTGTACAGAATAGCTTTTGCACTGAGTATATCAACTGAATGAAAGAACCACAAAAGAAGTGGGATTACTTAGTATTATTTAATTAAATTTTTAGTTAAACTACATGGGATGAATATACTGAGTTACGCTTCCACATTAGGAAGTGAACTCCTTACTAGTAGACTTACAGAAAGTAGTCCTGCACAATAAGAACCATTATTCTGCAGGAGAAAGATCTGTCCTCTGGAACGTGCTAATCTTGTTCACTCTTGGAAACTTCATAACATCTTCTGTATGAAGTACTTCATACTTTTAAGTGTTAAGTTTCATGTTATATCTATTGGGTTAAAGCATTCATTATGTACACTTTGACATAAAGAAGCTTGAACAATGTGTGTTGTGTGACCTAGAATTTCTGAAATTTTTCAGTAATGCTGGAAGGAACTTTTGCAGGTTTCAACATATGTCCTTCCCAAAGAAATAAGAGAAAACTTTCCTTTAAATTCTCAATAAACTTACGCTTGTCAGCAAAATGCTTGCATAAAAGCTGCTTTTCTCTTTCTCGCTCTTAAATTTAAGTAGATGTTTTTCTAATGAGTAATGCAACACTGTTATTCTGATTTCTAGATTAAATTTATCTTACATGTACCTATGAGAATAACCCCTTTTTAGCTTTATAATATATGTTGTTTTAGTAATAAAACACTACCTATAGATCAGTTACTGTACAAAATCCATATGTGAATATCAGTCAAGCTGGTGTGCCAGACAATTGAGCTTTGCATCTAACTAGTTAGTGAGTGGCTTCAGTTTTCAAAATGCTGTTGTCATCAATGCAGTTTGGTAGGAGAAACTGATACCTTTGTCTGTCTCTCTCTTCCTCCTTTCGATTCAGTATTGTTGTCCAGATATGGTAAATAACTTTTTCGTGGGAATGGCCAAAACAGAATGTTTAAGCACGACAAGCAAAACTGCTGATTCTGAGAAAGGAAAATTGATTATGTTGGTTAACGACTTCTATTACGGGAAGCATGAAGGTGACACCCAGCAGGTACAACAGGAGCAGAAGACTCATACGACATTCAAGTGCTTCAGTTGTTTGAAAGTTCTTAAAAATAACATAAGGTATCTGAACTCACTTCCTTCATTGTTTGTTAAGCACTTGCAGCCCATAGCACTTAGTCTCATGCATTAAAAATTAGTCTCTCTAGAGTAGAAATGTTTCTCTTACTGAGAACTTATATTGGTTGACTGAACAGAAGTTGAATTAATTTTTACTATACATGTATGGCCGTAACTTAAACTTGTAACAGATTAGAGTACAAATTTTAATGGTGTAGAGTTTTAATGAGAGCAATTGTAGGACTTTGGGGTTAGAAGGGGCAACAGAAAGTATTTTACAATTTGCTATCTGGATTGATGGTGGTATCAGTAGGTGTGAGTGTTAATTCCCTTTAGGGATGCACAATGACTAATAGTTGGTGCTTTACTTATGTAACATCTGTTATGTTGATGAAATAATTTTACTTCCAAATGCTGCAAAAGTCTTCAGTAAGCTGTTTTAATAGGAAGGCGAGTCATTGTTCCTTTGGAAGTTAAGGTCATTGAACTTTTTTACATGCATTCTTCAAGGGAAGCTGAAGTAGCAGAATGTAAAACTGAAAAATGGGCTATTCCTTCAAAGGGCGCAGTCTGCAAGTTAAAACAAACAGGTTTATGCTAACATTAGACCCACATTACTGAACAAAACAAAAGTTGCATGTAATTACAAACATTAAATTTGCTATTAATCATTAAGTATGAGTAAATCCTAAGTAAAAGCGCTGGTAGTTAGCTTGAAAATGTTGTATGTTGTTAGACTTTAAAAGACTTTATTCTCATTATTTTATAGTTCCTGTTAATTATGGCATTTTTTTCCCTTGCAATTTATCTTTAAGAGCAATAAACAATGTTTGACATGGGCTGAGAAGTTTTTCTTCTGGTTTTGTATGCATAATACTTTTCAAATAAGCTTTTCTTGCAGTATCATGAAAAGCAGTCCACAGAAAAAATATGTTATCAAGGTATTGGGTTCATTTTAAAAAATTTTTTTTCAGGCCCTATTTTCTACTCAGCATTATATTGTAAGTTTTGATGCCATGGTGCCTGTGTGTTCCACAGCAAGTCATTAAAAATGAGCACTAAATTTTTTCTTTGAATTTCTCTAGAATCTACTTTCAGCCATATTGATCTTTGCTGTAACTTTGTAGCTTTATTCTATAGTTCTATAACTTCAGAATTTTTATTCTAAGGTATATTTTGTGCCTTTAACCATTTATAGTGGACAAAAGAAATACATAGAACCTCTCTACTTGTAGTGGAAGTTTTCTGGAAGTTTTCAGAAAGGCACAAAGTGATTCATCAGGGTAATCCCCTGCTTCCTTTAGAAGATCTATGGTTGAACACACCATTGAAATAATGTTCTGTTAAGGTAGTATGCAGTACTAGTGTCAATTCCTTTCTTCTGCTTAGATACCTGGTATTTTCAGTTAGCTTTTTTCTTTTTTTTTCTTTTTTTTAAGCAAGTGCATGACATTAGAAGCTTGAGCTCAAGAAACTATTCTCCGTGCTCATCTGTTTTCAAATTCCAAGGTCACCACTTTGAGAACTACGTTTCGTTTGT
This sequence comes from Phaethon lepturus, assembly GCF_000687285.1. Lineage (NCBI taxonomy): Eukaryota > Metazoa > Chordata > Aves > Phaethontiformes > Phaethontidae > Phaethon > Phaethon lepturus. The sequence continues at coordinate 7,683 of NW_010564124.1, forward strand.
GAGTGTGACCTCCATTTAATAGTTCCTCTGGCTCTACTGAAATGAAGCACATTCAAAATAGAACAGTTTTTGAAGTTTAACAGTAGTGGGTTGTGCAGCTGCTCCACCAGTAACTGTGATCTGCCAATGTTGTCAGGGGTGCCTAGACTTCTCAGCCAGAATAGGTTACTACTACAGGAAAAGGGGGAAAGGTAGTAACATGAAGTAGTAACATACCACCAAATTTGTCTTTTGATTGTCAGCTGCACAGTGGCATTCTTTGATAACTGTTCTTCATAATTCAACTTCAGTCCTAAATGCGTTATACAAAGAAAGCTCCTGGAGCCCTGCCAGTTTTGAATGGAGGTGGTTTCAGAAAAAGCTATAATGTCCTGTTTGCAGATATGTTTTTGCTACTTAATAGTTTTCAGCAGAGCTACAGTTACACTTGCTGCAGAATGTGGCTTTGAGACTCTGATGGTGAAGTGTGAACAGTTGACATGTTTTGTTGTTGTTGCCTTTGCTAATTTTCTGTTACTTCCAGGGAAGAATTTTGTCTAAGCAAACATGATAAAACACAATAGATTGTTTAGTCTTAGAACATATTTCAGATACGTTGCATGTTCCTTATAGTCAAGATTTCTGTTTAAGCTTCGAAAGATGATTTCTGGCATAGTCAGCTTGCTTTAACTTTGCCCTCCCCCCTTCCCCTTTTTTTTTAGTGAACACTTATTCCTTAGGTTTTTTTTGAGGTTGAGAAGTTCTTACAGAGTAAAGTCTCTAAAGAATCCTGTACATCTCGTGTGTGATAATATCATGTATTGTGAATGTTAAAATGTAATTTTTTCCATCTGCTCACTATTATTTAAAGGTTTATGAACCACATGAAACATCACTTGGAGCTTGAGAAGCAGAGCAGTGAAAGTTGGGAAAGCCATACCACCTGCCAGCACTGTTACCGTCAGTTTCCCACCCCATTCCAGCTGCAGTGCCACATTGAAAGTACACACACGCCTTACGAGTCATCTAGTAAGTTGGATTGTATCACAGTGAATCTTTTTGTGACCTAAAATTTTTAGATAGACATTGTCTGACTTTGCTGGTTTGTAACTTCAGAATAAAGCTATTATACTTTAACAGCAATAATCTTGAGATTTAACATAGGAGCTGAGCACTCATTCCATTTATGTTAGAGCAATGTGTGTAGAAAGAAAATATTTTTAAAAGCTTTTTGTTTTGGTTTGGGTTTTTTTAATTAAAAGCTTGACTGCCAGAAGTTATGTTGTCTAATGACCTTGCACTCCTAGCTTCCTGAAATTGTACAGGGAGTTTCTTCTGAAGAGTAGACTAATTATTAGATTACTTTACCTTTATAGATCTATACAGTTCACATATACGTATTATAATTTATCTACTTATGACCCCATATGAAATTTTACTTTTTTCTTGTTTATCACTTTTTCTAGCGATATGTAAAATCTGTGAATTATCCTTTGAAACAGAGCAAGTTCTTTTGCAACATATGAAGGACAATCATAAGCCAGGTGAAATGCCATACGTTTGCCAGGTATCTCAGAGTGACTGTTTTATATTTACATTACACCCACCCACCCCACTCCCCATCTTTACTGTCAATAAGCTTAACAAGGAAGTCAAACTTTCTGTTTTAGGTATGCAACTACAGATCCTCAGCTTTTTCAGACGTAGAAACACATTTTAGAACAGTTCATGAAAACACAAAACATTTGCTGTGCCCATTTTGCCTCAAGGTAATTAAAATTGGAGCACCGTATATGCATCATTACATGAGGCATCAGGTAAACAGATATTTTCTATCCTTAATGCTAGAAAAATACTAAATATATGCCATGAATCTCTGGAAAAAATGCATAACTGATTTGTATGGATGTTACTGGATAAGAACAGTTAATAAAATACGGTAGAAGAATTATGACTGTGTCTTTTGAAACATCTTTAAGGGAGTTGTTAGAGTTTGTCATGTTTTTGTGTGACAGCAGCTCCCTGTTTAAAAAAAACGACTTCTGAATATCCCTGAAAGAATATTTCTGCTGTCTGGTTTCTTCATTGAGTTGTAGTGATGTGTTCTGCTTTCCTTAAGGTTACAAGCAAACCTTTCACTAGGTAAAGTAGAGAAAAAGTTTATGAAGGTCGTCTTGTAACTGGTAACCTGATTCCTCCTCCTCTTAGTAATGATAGTGCCTTGCATTTTCAAGTATTTAGATATTCTCTCTTTAATTCCTACGCAGTATCTTGGCTTTTATGATACTAGGAGTTTGTCTGCTTGATGTCCTAGAAACTGGATGACCATTGCTTGAGACAAGCTAGGGTTGGAGTTTTGTTTATCATAACATTAATGCTTACTGTAGATTGTCTTCCATTTTTAAAAGAAAAAGGGAATATACCGTTGCACTAAGTGCAGACTGCAATTTTTGACATGCAAGGAAAAAATGGATCACAAGACTCAGCATCACCGAACATTTAGGAAACCCAAACAGTTAGAAGGATTGCCTCCTGGAACAAAGGTAAGTGTTCATATAGGAAAATTAGAGGAGACAAAGGAAAAAATATATTGGTAGAGAAAAGGGTGGAATAGAAAGAAACCTTTCTTTTCCAAAGCAAAGAGTTTTTTCTTTTGTTGTTTTGGGGGTTTTTTTGCCACCTCTAAAACTAAAACTCTAAAATAATACTCCAGTTGCAAAAATTGCCAGGCACAGTTTATGGTTTATTCCTGGTGATCGGTGGTGTTGGTCTCTGTCCCATTCTTCCATACATGTATATGCCAGTAGTTCAGTCGGTGCTGCTGCTTTCTTGAGCTGTTGGTTAACTTGCCCCCACTCCCATTTATCCTTCCTTGTGCTAGGAGAAAAGGAGATAGTCTGGATGTTGGTCTGAGGGGTCTGCATTTCTTGTGAGAGATTTTCAACCTGTGGAAGGTGATGGCAAAAATTCTATGAGGGCAAAAACTACTTCTCCATAGACAATATGTCTTAAAACTGAGTCCACCAGGTCTTTTTTAGCTCCAGCATTTGAAGGGGTGACAAAAAACCAACACAATTTCCTGCAGAGTGTTTTATGAAGTACACGTGGGTCCCCTCAGAACACCTAGGCTATCTTTAAATCATTCTTCCATTTCTTGAGACTAGGATTTTCCTGTAGATTTCAGGACTTTTTCCTGCAGTTTTTTAATGAATTGTGAAGATATAGGTCCTTTCAGTTGAAAGGAAGAAGAAAGTTAACATTTTCATCAGCTCTTCACAGTTCATTTACTGTAGAATCAGGAAGGGGAAATGAAGTTGATGATAGAAGTTGATGGTTGCTTGGCAGAATGTAAAGCACTGATTATCTGTTCTGTGGCAATACCTTAATTTTCTAAAGACTTCAGGGTTTTCATGATGTAATAAAAGCTTAGATTATGTTAAAATTCTGGTGTTAGTAGGGTGTAGATGATGAGACTGAAGAGGTTGGAACCAGGTTTAGAAGGTGAGGTGCTTCTAAACTATGAGTATGGGCAAGAAGTATAATTAGGAGTCGTGCTGCAAGTGAAAACTGAAGAACCAAATTTAAGGGCAAGAAAGAAGAGTGTGATAATGCCAGGTGAGAGATCAGAAACCAGAATTAGTCCTGGGGGTCTAGGGCGAAGAGCAGAAATATCTGAAGGAAGTAGATTGGCTAATCATGAGGCCACAAGGTGCAGGGCTTTTGTTAAATCCAGGCACTGATGGAATTGCTTGATATTCTTCTTAGTAGGACTAATTGGCCTGACCTTTCTGTTTCATTTCCAGAGCTCCATTTTTTTTGTCCTAAGAAAGCAGGATGTAGCCAGTTGCAGATCTGAAACGAGAGCACTGTGTTTTGTCATGGCTAACTATTTCCACTAAAACAAGAGCTTATCAAGCATCCAGTAGACTATTGAGGTTAGATTTACTCTAGTTAACAGTATTTTGTATTTTTCAAAGCTCTCTTTGCTGAGGAGTGTTTCTTATGCTATGATTTTTGTCCTAAAGTGGTGTAAAGTTTGAGTCAAATAGAAATGGAAACTTTTAAAGCTTAAATCTAAATAGAAAAATGTTTAATTTCATACTTGTAGGTGACTATTCGAGCATCTGTTGGATCTCTTCAGTCAGGATCATCAGCTACATCTTCTGTTAGTACAAGTACTTCCACGTTTCAGTTGTCACCTAAAGCTAAAAATACAGCCACTAAAAATCATAACAAATCTAATACTAGTAAGTCAAAAGCAAAATCAAAGCCAACTACATCAAAGAAGCAAAGTGCATGGACCAACAGCAAAAAAAAAAAAGAAGTTACAAATACAGCGTTGCATAATCTAAGGTAAAATACTAGCATTAAAAATATCTTTAAGTATACTTTGACTGTAAGTAACTGATGATTTTGTTATCTTTCAATAACGTCTAAGACTGCAGTACGGAAGATTTGACACTTCGGTTTTGCAGAAAAAGCAGGCGCATAAACTTTCCACGTACTGTTACTGTGGTTATAATTCTGAATCTTCATTCACCAATTTCGTTGGTGGTAGACTACTTTGTGATGGAAGAACAGATATTCTGCAAATTTTCCTGTTCTAAATTTAGAATTTTTCTCTGCACAGAGCCACAGACTCTTGAAATACTGACTCATTAGGCAGATTTATGTTTAGAGGTGACCTGTGGAGGGGGATACACTTGCATGTGTGTTCTTTGCAAGTTTTCTTATGGAGGGAAAAGTATTTTCCTCCTTCAATGTTTTTAAGAGTTTTATTTGAACCTGTTATTTAAAAGGTTAAGTCTTGTTTGTCCTAAGAGATACCTTAATTCGGGGAGCTACCAGAAAAAAATCAAGAAAAAGCGAGCTGTTGGGAGAATGCTGTCCTTAAATTTACAATTTACTGGGTTTTGCTATCCTTACATTAATAACTTAATGGGGCTTTTATGGACTAGAATATAATTTCATTGGCTAAGATGAGTTAACCGTTTTCTTTGTCAAAGATTGTAGATGCCTCCCTTCCAATAAGGTGCTAACACTCACAGTGGGCAGCTCTCTGAGACATCCAAAAACAGCCAGCAAAATTGGGGAAGAGCAGAATTATGCTTTTGCTTTGTAGGTATTTCAGAGCTTGTGGGGAATATCTGGGTGACAGGAAAACCAAAGATCTTTTTCTTGTGCATCATGTCTTTGAAATCCTTCTCAAGTACGTAAAGACAACAGCAGCAGCTGCAGTTGGAGGTTCTGAGCTACTGCAGTATCTTGATTCCAGGAGTGGCCAATAACAGAGGCTTACATTAACTTTTACTTTTTTTAAGGTCATAATGACAGTATAATTCAAGAAAAAACAAAGTTTTCTTCACGTTTCTAACATAGTCTATAATAAGTATTTAACTGATAAATTTTTAAGTGTTTTTTTTTTTTCCTAATGTAGGTGTCTTTGCTACTGACTTAAAGCAAAAAGTTTGAAATTGTTATCTCATCTTAAAGTATTGATATTAACTATTAACTCTTTCACATTACTGTTAGGTATCGTTTGGGAGCTCACAAATGCATTGAGTGTTACTCAGAAATAAAAGATTTTGCAAGCCATTTTCCTGCTTATGTCCACTGTAGCTTATGCAGATACAACACTAGCTGTAGCAAAGCCTACGTGAATCACATGATGAGGTAAGAACTCTTCAAAAATATTTACTGGGTTTTCAAATACTTACTAAATTTATATGAGGTGTGTTAAGTGTTTCTATTGCCTGAATTTTGAACTGTGTCATAGGACTGGCAGGGAAATGTGTGCGGTTGGATTTTTACTTCGTAATGAGGGCCTAAGCCCCGTCTTCTTGATTTGCCTTAAAAAATATGGTAGTTAGGCAGTGTTCTATATTTGCTTCAGATTTTCTGTGGGATCTTCCATAATAATTTCAGCCAGACTTAGCAAATAATGATTAGTTGTTGTGAGTTCTCTGGCTTTCAGATTGAATACCGCACCTGATTTTTACAAGTGTTTAATGCTTACAGCCACAGCTATTGCTAATGAAATCTATGCTTAGAATAGCATTTAAAGGATGTCTCAAATAGCATGCTCAAGTGGATACTTTTTCTAATACTATTTCTGGTCATCCATAAAAATAACATCTCATTTTGCAGGAGGTTTGCCACTGATTGTGAGGCTGTGTAGGGTATTAGTGATGACAGCTGTAAAGAAGCCTGTTAAGAAAACAAATGGGTCAGTTTTCAGAGCAACAGAATTATATTATGCAATAATTAGACACAGAACATGTAGTAGTGATGGTAAAAAAAAATGTTGATAACATACTTGTTAATCCTGTGCCCCAAACAAGCCAAGTGTACTGTAGAATAATACAGACTGCAGTTGTCTTTTTAAATACATGAATGTATAAAATGCCCTGGCATTTTTGAATGCTAGAATTCTTGAATTTATTACCCAAGTCTTTAAAAGTTTTTTGTGTATATTTTATATGTTGACCTATTCATATTAATTTCAATGCTCATCTAAGTCCTAGGCTGAAGTAATTTACATGCTTTTATGCATATAACCTATTGGTTGCATGCTTAAAAAAGTAATAAAATTTAATGTGCTTAATTCTGATTGTACAAGAGAAAGTTTACTCCAGAAGGGGAGAGGGGAGTCTAAGGTAAACTGTTCCTACTGTTGCCCATGTTCTCGGTGTTGTCTAATTCAGCCATGCAGCAAAACAGCCAGTCTCTTGTCTCCTGTCTCCTTGATGCACTAATGCTCCCCCTACTTCAAACCCTTGCAGCACCTATGATCCCTTTTTTTGGTGAGTGTAAGGAACAAGGGATGGTGAAGAGGAAAGCTGTTAGGAGGAGGGTGTTTCTGCAGTAGCAGCCCCTGTACTCAGCTGCTCACTTTTTGTTTCATATGGGAGTGCAATGTTGACACATAATTAACCTGCATATGAGAGAACTTACAGGTTGTTTGAAAACGTGATTTATCTCATGTAAAGCAATCTCTTTAGGGAGTGCAAGTTCAGCAATGCTTTCACTTCTGTTGTGGAGCACAGTATACCTACAGCCAAGGTGCTTGAAGAGCTAAACTGCTGATGGAAGCAATGTAACTGTTCTTGTAGAACTGTGCTGACAAAGTTAAGCCTTGCCCTTCCCGAACTCATTATTTACAGGAGAGCCAGTGTTTTAAAATAGAGCTGAGATTCACAAGCCTGTAAGCTTGCAGCAATTTAATGTTTTAGAGTAATGCAGGTCAGTAATTGAGCCTTCTATATTCATGCCTTGTCATAAGCAAATTGCCGTACTGTGTAGGGAGTATGTGGAGTAATGTATTCAAGAAAACCAGTTGCAGTAGTAATGTTTTCTTATATTTAGTTTTCACAGTGCTCGTCCAAGTAAAAGATTTTGGATCTATAAGAAGCATTCAGAAGAGCTACGGTAATTCAGCTTTTTTCAGTTGCAGATCGTTATGTTTTCACTTTGACGGTGAATTGATGAGTTAAATGAGATTTGACCTCTTGAATTTCTAGGCTTCCACAATTTAGAAAGAGCAGAGAAATAAAAACATTAGTTCTTCCACTAACAGTGTTCTGTTCAGTGACAAATATTTGTTATTTGTCCGCATTTATTAATGTCTGTCTTAACCCTGAGCAGTTTTAAAAAATATTTTTTTTCCAGTTATTCATAATGTGCAAAATGGGGGGTGGGAAGGGAAACAAACAAACAAACAAAACCAAAACAAAACAAAAAAACTGAGAAACTCATGCTTTACAGATAAATTTATGTCTAAAGTGGTGCTCTTCGTACTACATCCAACGTGGAGATGCCCTGGTCACTGACTGGGATTTCCAGGTGCTAGTTGCAGTATAAAAAGTAAGAATATGTTTTTCTGAGTTACCTCATCTAAAGTTGCAGGAAATTTTTGTTTACTTTTTTTATAGTCTGTCCAGTTGCTGTAAGATAAGAAAACTGTTTTCACAACCATGTTGTATTTATACTTCCTTTTTACTTTCTCTTCTCTAGAGGTGTGACTGTAGTATGTCTTAACTGTGATTTCCTGACTGATGTTTCTGGCTTAGATAGCATGGCCACACATCTGAGTGAAAGCCACACTCATACTTGCCAAGTTATTATAGAGAAAGGTGAGTACATATAGTGTCTTTTTAATATAGTATACATATAAATACTTACATGTGGATGTGTTTGTGTTATTGCACTCCTTTTCTCAGTTGCATTATCATTATTTCTGTGTACTTGGATTTGAAAGTGAATACTTCTATATTTCCACATCTTAAAATATTTTTAATTAAATCCTTTATTTCTATTTTCAGTTTCTGTAGATATCCCAACTGCTGAACAAGTATCTGAGTAAGTTTTGTTTTACTGCTCAATGTTTATTAGTTTAATGACAGATGGCCAAAATTTGCACTTTGGACTTGGGTTTCTTTTGAATTTCATAGAATTTTAAATGTATGGATGAACATAGACCCTTATTTACTAGTGCTTTTTGCTTTTACCACATCCAGAACTACAAGAATGGCGAGCTAAAATTATTGTCTACTGCAGCCAAAATCAAAACCAGGATTTGTTCACTTTGGCCAGAGAGATGAATTCTAGCAGTATTCTTGCAGTATTAAAACTTCTCAATCCTGACTTCTAAGTCTAGACATAGTGAGACTGTTACTTCAACTTGCTTTTAATACTACTTTTAGTAAATGAGTGGTTTATGTTCTTTATGTAATATTAACATGAATTAAAGAAAAAAGTTACCTTATTGAAGTATGATAAATTCTGTCTTAATATTTTATAAATATTTACAAATTACTTTCAAATTTATGTGACAAAGGTATGCTGTTTTTTATTAACTTTTTAATTCTGACTTTCGAAGAAAAATTAATATGAGGATTTTGCCTTTCAAATTTAAGGATTTGAAAAAGAACCTGCAGTATTGCGGAGATGGTGTTGCAGGGTTTGCTTCTTTGTTTTTTTTTTTTTTAACCTTAGAAGAATCAGATGTGGCAAGCCATCCCTGATGATCCTGGAACAATACCTGAGGCTTTATAATGCAGCTTGTGAGCCTACTTATGCCTTAATCGAAGGTTCAGAAGTGTGTCAGTTGAATCAAACATTTGAGTTCTCTCTAAAACTTTCAGAAAACAGGAACAAAAAAGTCAGACTGCAAAAAAAAGATATTTTAAAAGATGGAAGAAAATAGTTTAACCCTGATTTAACAACAAGGTGTCATTGAGTCCATCTAGCCCATAGCAGGATTCTAAAAAGGTTTACATATTCTCATGCATGATAACTCCTCCAACAGGGAGAGAAGTTCCTAAGCCTCTAAGCATAAATCAGCCTTCACTGAGTGTTGGAAATATCCCCCAGTAATTTATTTCATAACCATTAAGTATTTTCTTTCATAGTTTCCATAAAGTGGCCAGTAAGAGAGGATGCTGGAATAATCTGTCATCCAATCCAAATATGGAAGTACTTCTCTTTTTGCTATGAGTAATAGTAGAGCAAAATATATGCTGTACACTTCAAGCCTCTATTAGTAACTGTTTAGCGTGTGATGCAGTTGAATAAAACTGGTGGTCTTATGGGATGACTAATAGACATTACTAAAAAGAATTGAAGGTATTCTGGCACGAATGAACAGGGGAAGGAAGTTAATTTGGGAAAGCATTCCAAAAAGCCATTTGAAAAATGAGATTTCTGATTTTGGAGCACAGAATATTGAAATTGGACAAAACACTGGAAAGAGTCATCTAGGAGGGTGAGCTATGTTCCCTTCATTAATCCAGAGTAGCTTGTGTCCTTTTAACAATTGAGATTTCAGTGGAACTCAAGCAATGGAAAAATGAAATGTTGAGCTGTGATAGAACCTCAGCTTTTCTACTTGGAGTTGGCATTAGGTGCTGGGAATTAATACTTATGGAACTATATGTAAGGAGAGGTTATATATGTATTGAACGGTGGGGAAAAAGGTACAGTTGTGGCAGTGTATTGTTAGTACTGCACAAGGGTCTTGAATATATTACAGAGATGTCATATGCAAATATTTAAGAATGTTGGATAAACAAAGTATGTATTACTCAGAAGCAGATGGGTGAGCACTGAAAAGATGTGAAGTAGAGTCAAGAATATGTGCAGGTTTGTTTCTGCAAGCTGTTAGATTAGGACAGATGCAGAGAGCCATTTTTTTTTGTGAGTTCTGATGGTGGCATAACATCAGTTAGTGGTACTACGTGATGTGATGTAATCTGTGGTGGTGCTTTTTGAAGCTGTCATGCTCAGAGACTTCATTAATTTCAGTAAATCTTGTCCTGTTCCATATACTAATTTTCTGATACTTTGGACAAGAGTATCATTGCTAAACCTAAGAGCATGAATACACCTGCATAGAAGATTTTTTTAATTCATTATTTGCAGTACAGAGTACACACAAAAATGTTCATGTTTTTGTGGGATGGTTCTTCATGGTACTCTGTGGTTTGCTTTTGGAAGAAGAGGAACTTGCAGACAATATTCATAATCTTTGCTGTGTAGTTTCTCAATGACTTATGAATGTTTCATCCCATTCTTTGACCTATAATTCAGCGAGGTGTGACTTGTTTATGGGGCACTTCAGAATCACTTCATCGGCAGGAACAATAACTCACAGTTACAATCTTGAATGCTTTTGGCTCTTCTCTTGCATCTCTTGGATGGTATCTTTTGGTATCTTTTATTATATATCAGACTGTCTGTATGTGGTGTAAAACTCATCTTTATTGATAATGACCAGACAAGTTCTATGAGCTCTCTGTAGTGTTGATGAGACTGTCTTTGGACCAGAATCCTGCCATTAGTAATACAGATAACCTAGATGGAGATGTTCTAACAGGAATTGCTTTTTAAATTGTTACTCTACATAAGATTGCCTTGTTTTAGTGATCCACCTTGTGCTGAGGGAATAAGGCTTAATAACTATGCCAGTACTCTTCTAATGCTCAACTCTCTGCTTTGCGCAACAGTTAACATATTTTTAAATGAACTGACAGCAGACATTTTTGTTGCAGGGCAGTTGAAAGTGAGCAGGTATCCTATACTGCCTTGGCTCACTGATACATCATTGTGGACCAGAAAATTGAACCCAGTCCAGCTTGGGATTATTTTGGTATGTAAGCGAACAAGGATCTGACCAGACCTTCTCCTTTTTCTTCATACATTGAAGCTGTGGTATTCTCTTCTTGCATCTTTCAGGCAGCAGGTCTGGTCTTTTCTCCCGATTTTGTAGTCTGGCAAAGGCCCTTCTGTGATAAATGTTCTCTGCTTTGCAGCATTGACTTGCAGCTTTGGGGGCTATACTCCTTCAAAGAGAGGCTTACCAGGAGTTTCACTTATGTGATGCAGTGTTTCTTTGCTGCTCATTTGCAGTGTTTCTTTACTGCTCAAGTCTATTGATACCATCCCAAGCTAGAGTAGTGTGTAAATGACGACATATATGTGTTGACATCAAAGCCCAATTTGTTCTGAACTTGATCCTAGCTTCTGAAACTGAAGGGCTTTGTCATTCTCTCTGGGTGTTCACTAAAACATACAAGTCCCGATCTGTTTAATATTCAACTAAGTTGCATTTTTGTCTGCCAATGACTTTACAGTATATAGTGGCAAAATATGCTTTGAATGACTTCTGTCGCATGTAACTGCATAAACTGAATCTTGGCCAAAGGAATTTATTAGCTGATTTGCTCTGGTAGCTAAGCTTCTTTTTGCTCCTAAATACTGTAGGAGGAAAGCATGTGATGGAAGCAGATACATTTATTGAGCCTTGATTCTGAGAGTGGAGCAGCCACAGTTCATTCACACTTTGTTCTTTTGGTATCATCTCTCATCTTCAGGGATGCTCTACTCAAGCTGCTGAGACATCTGCATTTGATTTCACTGCTGCTGACTTCATCTTTAGTTCTAGATTATCTATGGCAAGTTTATCCATCAACAGGTTGTCTGGATATATGATGAACTTTACTTTTGTCATGATGAACATCTAGTGTTCCTCCAAACTCAACGTCCTGCTTACAGTGGATATGTGTCTTGGTTGAATCTCTAATTTAGTAGCTTCCAAGCAACCTAGTAGATAGGCCTAATCTTACTCTGAGATCAGTCGCTGTTATAACCTCCTTGTTATAAGAGATTATTTCTGATGAATGCAAGCTGTTCTTGATTTGCAGCACTTTCTTTTTCTGCATAATCAAATTCTCTGAGATTAATCCATTTTTACCGGTGTTTTTGTCCTCTTCACTTTTAGCATTCATACAGTAACAGTTTTGGTGATAGTGAGCTTCTGCAACTGTGATATTGCTAATAATAGCAAGGATCCTGTCATCCATTGTCTCTTACGCATATTTTGTGATTGAACATCTGCACGCTTAGTACTCTAAATTGTCGTTCTTTTTGCTACTTTTTTGTTCTTCTGACAGAAGCTATGTTCCATCTTGAATGCTGCTGTTCAACTTCAAGCATCAGTTACCTACTACAGGTTTTTCTTGCAGGACTTAATTTCTGTTTTGACACAGCAGCATTCAAAAAAGCATGGTGGGTTTGTGTTTTCATTGTGAACGTGCTGTTGCATTTCAGAGGAAGTTGAATCTGTGATATTTCACTTTCATTCATGGTTCTGGCAACAACAAAACTGGAATATGATTGCAGATTTTTGTGGCTTTCAGAAATGTTTTCTAAGAATTTCACAGAAATTACACTAGATTGACACTGCAATTTGAAGTTATGTGAATTATACTTCTTTTGAATGCTCATTTGGAATATTCTCATTTGGTTCTTTTACAGCTTTGCTACAGATTTTTTTTTTAAGTTTTAGAGTTGCAGTTAAAACACTTTTAAGCTACATTCAGTTTTGCCAGCTTTGTGTAAATAGTTCACATAGAAACAATTGGCATAGTGACATCCTGTCTGTGTGAAGATCTCAGAAAAGTTACTTATGTGGAAAACTCAGAACATAAAACCATTACCAAACCATGCAAGCAAACCTTCCTGACTCGATACTAAATATCCCTGATGGTCCCAACAACTACGAAGTTAAGTGAAAAATGCAACATATTAGACCACGTCTGCAAGGACACTGCATGAATATGCATTGTATAACCAGTTTAGCTTATGGTCAAAGAATTAAGATTTCCTTGGTGTGTACCTTAACCTGTCTTTCTGTGTTATTTTTAGGATGCTGAGTGTCACTGCATTGTGGGCTCTTGAAAGATGTGTAGTTGCAGGGCAACTGTGCTTGATTAGCAAATTCTGTTACCTTTGTTTTGAAAGTCTTTCTGACAAGAAAGTAAATGTTTGTTTCTGTTACTCTGTTAAATGTTTGTAACTGCAGCTTTGTGCATAATAACACTTCACTACTCATAAGTTACCTTTGTTGCTAACACCATTTTACAGGTGAGAAACTGAAGACAGTGTCAAATAACATGAATGGTACCATCTTTCCTTTCCCATTCAGTCCTTAACAGTGTAAAACACCATAGCATAGAAGCAGCTTTTTCTTCCTAACTATGCATTCACATGTACCTTCCCAGTAAATGCTCCTACAGTCAGGTGTTTGGGAGAGAATTGTGCTTTATGAATCATTGGCTCTACTTAGTTATATTTTTCAAAATGAGGAATTTCTGCTAAAAGCTGGAGTTTTTAAAAAAAAAAAAAAGAAAACAACCACCACAAAACACAACAACAAACGAACACACACAAAAAAAAAAAACAACCCCACAACCACCTTGCCATCCTTTTGGTTGTAAAATAGATATATAATTGTTATGTATAATGCTGGGTATGATTTAATTGAGGGGCTGGAAGGTACCTTGAGCCACTTTAAGTTGTTTTCTAGAAATTCTTGAAGCTACAGACATCCTAGAAAAGGTTACTTTCGGTTAGGGGTGGACAAAAAAAGGAATGTTTGGCAAAAGATTCCAGCTGAGTTTCAGTACTGCTTACCCAAAGAAGCTATGGGAGTAACTTTTTGGTTGTAAGAAAACCTGACAGATCAGTGGGAAGACAGTAGAATCAAGACGGCCAGATCAGCTCATGATTTGAGCTCTGTGTGTTTGTGCAAATATACATAATTTTATTATGGGAGAACAGGAAAAGCAATGAGACACTATGAATTTCAGAAATGAGAATACTCCCATCCGTGTTTAGGCTGTGCTCAGTGATGCCAAACCTCTTCCATTAGTTCTAGGTGATTCCTCATGTATCAAATAAAGTTTCAGATCAACCTTATTTTAGACTTTAAGGTGTCTAAATAAATGTTCTTACTTACCTGGCTTTTATCCTGAATCACTTTGGTTTTGTGGCCAACCCATTCTATTGAGCCCTCAAATTTTGCCCTCAGCTGCTACATTTGGGGGGCATTTTTTTTAAGGGATTGACAATTAAGAGGCATTTTTTCATTGCCTTAACTGGAAGCTTATTTTTATGTAGAAAAAAGAATCTTTGGAGAGTTCTAGAGAGGTTTCAGATTTGCTCAAAATTGTGGACTAGCAGGATGTACTTACCAGAGAAGGTCACAATCTTTGTTTTATTTTCATAACGTTCTTTCCAGTAGCACTGTAGCTCCACAGATGTAAGAAACTATATTTCCTTTGTTGCTGTTTGAAAGCTATGGGATTTAACATTTCTCAGATCATTAAAATCTTGGGAACATCACAAGGTGATAGTCTTCTATGGTTTAATATCCATTTGTGAAACTTCTGCTAATTACAAATTAAAAGGAACTACTTTCTAAAACCTATTCCTAAACAGAATTAAGGTTGAGAATATGTCAGGAAACCAAGGTAAACCATATTAACAAAGATGTGGTTATCACAAAATATTATAAACCTTATTCACTTCCAAAACAGCATAAACTAGCCAGATTGAATCTGCTTTATAAGCTATAAAACATGACCTCAGAAATCTGTCAGAATTTGATGATGTAAAGTAATGTTTATAATGTGTTTAAAACAATCTACAGATATTGGGTCCAATTCATACCCATTTATTTTAGTGGCAAAACTTACATTTATAACAGTATGTTTTGTCCTTGGATATACAATATCTGATTTATTTGTGTCTAAATTGTTCTGCTCTTTGAAGAGTGACTGTTTTTAGACAAATTACTATTTCCGACATACTTGTTTAAGTCCTTGCGTGGAAATCATTAAAGCAGTGAAGCTAAGCTAAATATTTGGTGTTGCTACTCATGATGAAGTGCTTCAGAGTATTTCAAGTCCCTGACACAAAAAATGTGTTGTCATTTGATTTACCCTGATAGGTTTTCTTACAGTTAATTAGATGAGCATTGTTACAGTGCTATCATAGCATTGCTATTTTAAAACAATCCTTTTTTTGTAGTTATCTTTGCCATCTTTTATTGCAAATTAAGGTAGAATAAATAAAATCATTATAAATGGTGGTTTATACTATGGTCCAAGATGTTGCTTACCTGCTAGAACATTAGTGTTAGAAGGTGTTTGTGGTGTGCTGAAGATGTGCTACAATTCTTTAAAAGGGAATGCTTTCTTGGATTAAATTATGAAAATACAGGTGGTAGATACCAATCTAATATTAGTATACATTGTACATAAAACTTAAGTCGATAAAGCTGTTTCTTTTGTCAAGTATTTTGTACCTTGTAGACAGCCATTAAGACTTGCTGAGGTCATGAATAATTTAATTTATGATTAATAACATTATTTAAATATAACAGAGGCAGCACTATACTTGAGCAAATTAAATGTGGCTTTAATGTGCCCAGCATCAACAAAGAAGATACAAGCATAAGCAATTTTCAGGGTTTTGTTCAGGTTTTTTTATACGAAATGTTTGAAAGGTTAAATTTTATATTAGAACTGATGAGTTAACAAGGTTTTGCAAGAGACATGCTTCTTGCTATCTCTGCAATAGCATTTTCTTATATAAACACAGAAAATCAATTTTAGTGATGTTGTGATAAGCTGTTTAATTAATGTGGTTTTAAAAGTCAATAAATTTAAATAATTTATAGCTGATCTAATGTATGGGACTCTGCCTGTGAAGCTATTTTGGGGGAAGTATCTCCTCCAAAGCGTAGTTGGAGGTCAGCTGCAATGTTTTACAGTTGCCCTCAAGTAAAGTACAGCTGTGTTCTGGGTATTTGAGTTCTGGTAGGCAATTAAAAGAAAACTGAGCTTGTTTTGCAGAATACGTAATGTAGCTTTATGTACTTTTTAAAAATGCACTTCAGCAAATTTATCATTTCAGATCTTAGATACTTAGTCATGATTTAAAAGGCCTTTATGGCGAGATTATTCCTCATGTAGAATTGCAGTAATTGCTACAATAAAAGAATTGCTAATCATCTTAAGACTATTGCTTCCTCATTTTCATGAGGTGAGATAACTGGAACAGAAACAAGTTTATCTTACAATTTCTATGTACCAAATAAAATATTTTAAAAATTGGAAATGGACTTCTGGAACTCTGAAGTACGTTTAAGCTCAAAAGAAGTATCAACTTTAAAAATTAATTTCAGATTACCAAGTTGCTATCTTACTGTAAGTATCTTGATCCATACCTGTATTTTAAACATACAGTATTTTAAAACATTGAATCTTAATTCATTATTCACTAGGTTAAAGACCGAAATCTCCATTAGAGAGAGAGAAGCGAAGTTGGAGGTAATGTCTTGTCTTTTCTCCACACAGTCTAAAAATATCTCTGAACTAGTTTGAAGATCCAAGACAACTCTTTTTTAAGTATACATATACTACCGGGTCATGTTGTTCAGAAGATATGCGTAGTGCAAAAATCTAGCTTTATGTGTTTTACTAGAAAAAGATGCGGCAATGTTGGAGGGACACCTTTAATATGTCTGCCACACCCAAAGACTTCCAGTTTGCAGTCAGTCTATTCTGGTTGATTTGTATGCCAGTCTCCAGTGAAGGAATGGTTTAGTTGCCTTATGTGTCTTCATCTTCAGGGAACCTGGAAATTGACCTAAAATAGAACCTGAGATCTGGGTAGGTATTGTCTCTGAACTGTAACTTTTTGAGGGCTATTTTATTTGTACATCTTTAAAGAGGAAAAGTTTTGGATATGCCTCTTTAGGCCCGAGTTACTCTTGTTTTGTTTTGTTTTGTTTTTTTCCTAGGCATGTGTTGGGCAAATTTTCCCCTGCTTTCTGCCTGTCAGGAAGCTAAATTATCTCACAGTACATATTAACTTTTTTTAAAATATCATCTTTGGATTTTGATTTTACAAAATTTTCTTCTGTAAGAAGTTGTCTTTCTGTTACACTTTAAAAAAGGGTGGTCTGTTACAGGAGTCCTAGCCAGTAAGAGAGTGGGAGAAGTCCTCAGACCTAGTAAAGATTTTTCTTGTAACACTGCTTGCCTACTTTCTAAAACGCAAAGGCGTTGGTAGCATTTTTTTAACAGAAGCTTTTAAACTTCTTTAACAGAAGAAGATTTTGTAGAAATGTGAGAAGACTGTTCATCTTCATTCAGCAGCATTAAGGAAGATTCTCAAACATACACAGTAACACCTTTTTGTTTTCATAGACTCTGTGACCATTTCAGGTGTGTTTTCTCTTAGTTTTTCCTTTTTTTAATCCCATATTGTATTTCAGCATTATAGAAGATGTAGAATTAGCTTTTTTTTCTCCATAAAATTATGTTCCATAATATTGGCTTTCATTTAAAAATAAAACAAAAAATGCAGCATTCCCCTCCAAAAAACAACAGAACAAAAAAACCAACCCACACCCCCTAGCTCCTACAGTTGGAAGAGATGGAGAATACAGACAGAATAGGCTACTTTGTTAGCTGTGTGAGCTTACACGACATCTGAACCAAGACCTTTCAGAACAGTGTGCCATTCGGTGTGGTCTGGGCCGTGTGGAACCTCTGGTTGTTTTTTCCAAGGTGCCATGGAATGCCTCTTATTTCACTGCAGCCAGATGCTTGACATTTTGACTGTTTGTTGAAATGCAAAACAGGAGGTCAAAGGATACACCCATAGGGTGCTGAAGAACCAAAAATAAAAACTGATGAATCAGGTTATTTAAAAACATAGCATTTAAAACTTGGAGAGATAAGTTAGGAAATCTTCCTTTCCTGGTAATTCCCAGGGGTGAATATGGTCAGCCAGGGCGGAGGAGGGAGGATGGATAGGGAAGGAGGAGGTTCTGTAGTAGGAAGTAGAGTGCAGTAATTTTAAGTCAGAAAGTGTTTTGTAGCATGGGTTATATGTGTATGGGTTTTATATGACAGAATTATAACAAAGTATGGTAGAAGTATAGCAAAGGCTACTTTAGAAGATGGAATAAGCTAAACTTTACCATGCACTTTTAAAATACTTGCTGCATAATTTGGCCTCATTGAAGCAAAATGTACCACCTATGTGGGGGGAAAAAATACTATCCTAAAGGTATGTAATGTTGTTTACACAGTTTTAAATATTTAAGAGGTTGTGGTATAAATAATAATTTAAAATGTTCGTTTTTATCTACAGTGACCTTTTCTTTTTTAAAATTGAAATTAACTTCTACTCAGAAAAAAAGTTTAGTTTCTTAATTTTGTCACTTAGGCACTTAAAATTTCCTAAATGAAAATAAAATAATATGGGCAAGAGGCATAGCCTAGGAGATGCTTTTAGAAGACTGATGTGGCTGTTTCCAATGGACAGTTTTCAGTCACTTCCTTTTCCACTGTTTTAAAAATGGAGGTAGGAGGGAATTGCTTTTGTTCATGTTGTTTAGAGTGGAAAAAGTTATTTCATTAGGTAAGTTTTAATAGAGACTCAAAAGTGACAAGTATTTTAAGTATCTTCCTTATACTTATACTTAATGTAACAGCATCTGGAGGACTAAAACACTGTGTAATGCTTAAAAAATATACTCGCTTCAACTTTGTCTTACTTCTCCTCTGCTTTTTTTGCCTTTTTTTTGTGAGCAAACCACAAGTTTAGTTCAGATTTTTTCCTCTCCGAATAAAAAGCTGTCCAGAGTTTGCATCTTATTCGATAAGGCATAATTGAAACTACATATATGAAAAAAGCTACGGGGGTTGCTTTGAAGTTCTTCTTTGTTTCTGGTTTTGGGGGTTTTTTGGGTTTTTTTAACTAGGGACACTATTTGCAAACATCTGTTCTAAGATCCATGCTCAATTTCTGCTCCATAGCAGATATATGGGAATGTCAGTGTGAAATTATTTCTACAACTTTATATTGTAATCAGTTGCTTATGAATATAAAATAAAAGAAATATCATTAATTATTACAGAAAATTTCAAGACTTAGTATATCTGAAGGAAAAACAGAAACATCAGCTTTTGAAAGGTAAATACAATGATGAGCTGCATCTTGACATCAGGTACATAAAATAACACATGCTGTGTTTTTTCTCAGGTAATTGGGCAAAAGTATTTAATTAGTATTTTCATAATGTGTATTTTCTATGATAGAAAACTTTGAATGGCGGTTGTAATGTACTTGCTCAACAAGGCATGTAGGATTTAGGTTCCCATGTGTCAAAACACATTTTTAGTACTGCTTAAATTGCAAATTAGTCAAGATTCATAAGATATTAAATCAAATACGCGATTGTTAAAAGAAGCAATTTTATAACATTGCATATGAGTTAACAGCATTACTGGGGCGATTGGGAAACAATTTTAAAATACAGTGTAAAATGTTAATTCTTGGATATTCACTTAGGTTTTTAAAAACCTATGTCAGTGTTGGGAAGCATACTCAACCAAATTCTTAGCAGAGCAAATATGTGAAATTGTAGGGTAACTAACAAATATAGCTCTACACTTAAAAAAATATGCCAAATTGTGGAATTTTTTATGTCAGTCTGGGGAAATAATTGAAATCTTATACATTTTTTTGACACATACTGTGGGCAGACTTGTACTTCATATAACTCATCTGAATTATTACTGCAGATCCCACAGCCTGAAATCTCTTTTTCTGGTTAGTGATCTTTCACAATTGTTGGTGCAAATTTGATCTTTAAAAACTTAGTCAAAACATAATTGTAGTTATTTGTTACATAGGTATTTATAAATACCTTTTTAAGGGCTATTTATCAATAACCCTAAAAAAAAAAAACCCAAACTGCGTTCAGAGTCTCTCTGTAGGTTACTTTTCTTCTTAGAAAAGGTTCTGCTTTGTCTGTCTTTATTCTAGTCATATGCAGTGTAGGCCAAATAATTTGAAATATTACTTAAAATGTTTGCTTAAGAATTGAGACTAAGTGGTTCAGGTATTAGAAGCTAACTGTGTCTAAGCTACGGATTAATGAACAGTCACTGTAATTATAATTGAATGTGATGTACTACTATCTCCTAACCTTGTGTTTAAGTAGACAAAAATAATTTCAATATATAAATCTGTTCTGTGTTTTCTGTTAAAACTTTGTTTGATACTACTTTATGGGCTTTAAGACAGACATCTGGAGTATTGTAGCTCTAGCACTAGAGATTCTCAGTCCTCAAACATTTTTTGCTGTTATGAAGCCAAGGTAATAACATTGATATTAGCAAGTTATTACTGCTGCATCATCAGTAGATGAAAGCAGACGACTCTTAAGAATCCCGCATCTTCTCTGCGCTGTGGTTCGGAGGTGTTGTTTTAGGCCAGATTTGTGTTCCCTGGGCAGAATGCCCATACTGTGCAGACATTCAGAGCTGTGTGGAACATCCATTGTTGGTTTGGACTCCTGAGGACGCAGCTCCTTTAGGAGTTGCAGCACTTGGGGATCACAGCTTCCAGTTCCTTTTCCTCAAAAAGGAATCTAGTTTGCATACACCAGGGCTGCTCTGTAAACCAAACCAGTATGTGCGAACAATCAAGGAATGTGCCTCAAAACCATGGTGGTGTTTCACACCAAACTGTTAATGTAAATGCAGCTGTAATTCAGGTTTTGTTACCTGGAAGTACTTTTCCACAGACTGAAAGTGTGTTTGCACATACTTTGCAACTACTCTGTATGCAGATGTGTAAATGTCACTTCTTTATAGTTCTGTTCTGAAGCTGTATGAATTTTTCTTTCTTGCTGAGTTTTTCCCTGAGTTATTTTTAAAATCTTAACGTAAAATACCAATATAAAACAATATAATACTCTAAAGTTAAGTATGTATGGCAAAGAGCAGCAAAAAAAATTGAGATGGTAGAATTTTAAAACAACAAACATTCAGAGCCTAGCTTCTCTCAGCCTTACTTGGTACCAAATCTTACATTTTCTATACAATGAGAAAAAGAGAAAAAATCCCTTTAATTTGTAGGCTTCTGTAGCTTGGGATGTTTGCACTTGGTAGACTCATCTCCTGGATTCAAAATTATGTCTTACTGCTACTCCCTTAAAGTAGTCTTATTCTAAAACCTGACCTGGCAGCTAGTTCATTAGCATGGCCTGTATTTGATAATCCAGCCATGGCTTGTATCATGAATTGGAAAATGGGTTCATTGCTTTCATTAAACAAAAGTCAGATTTTTACATTGTTAACTGAAATCTTCCTTTTGATATAATACAGTTGTTATCATTCTTGCATTTTCCAGTGTTTCTGATGTCTGGATTTTTATTTTACACTGTAACCAGTATTGTTTGCACATAGAGTAGTAAGACTACGTTTCATTCCTAATATTGGATGGAAGGCTATTCTTTTTCAGCTACGGACTTAGTAACAGAAGGATTTCCTGGAATCTTATATGATTTTTCTTTTCATTGCGGGATTTTAGTGCGTCACAATTGCTAGGTTTTGTTTACCCATCTGCAGTTCTCAGCGGAGGTAAATTATTTCATTGGAGAGCTGTTCTATCTGAATGAACTTACAGTTGTGCTTAGGAATCTAAAAGAACACCGTTCTTTGTGGATAATTGCACAATCACCATCACAAAAACAAAAACTTTTTCGATTTTGGTTTTGTACTCTGTTTTATTGGTATAAATGACTCACAGGAAGGTATGCTGACAAGAGTCAGCGCATTTCTGCATGAGAAATGAATATCTAGAGATTTTTGTCTTCTTCCTCCCCACTTCTTCCTCCCTTCCTCTATTTTGCCAAAAATGAGTGAGAATGAGAGGCTGGGTTTGGATGAAGCTGAGATTTTGATTGCTAGAAGGTGACAGAGGTTGTGATGGATTCCTTTTGTATTTTAAGGGCAGGTTTGTCTTTTGAAGAGTTTCTCCGTGTGAATCTTGTGTGGGTAGATATATGTAATCCCTATAGGATTTCCAGTGTGGAAACACTGCTCTGTGTGTGCGCTAATGAGGCATGCATTAGTCATCCCTTTATTTAAACCTTTTTTTTTTCATATCTGTGATCAAAACTTTCCACATAAAGAATAATACTTGTTAACTGTGCAACTACATCTCACCCTCAAGCTGCTTGTTGAAAAGTAGTAGCTAAAGGTCATGTATGTACACTGTTTCATAAAAAGTTGACAGGATTTTCATATTAAAAGAATTCTAAATATTTACTAGCATTTAGACAGCTCTGTATAGCTTAAAGGTTTCTCTGGAATACATGAGGCAATTAGGAACAGTTACAGCAAGACCGGTTATGTCAGCCACAGCTGATGGGATTCTGAGTGGATTCTGAGTGTTGGGTTTTGTGCTGGAACTTAGTCTTGAGTCTTCCCTCAAATATTAGCCTTTTCCCCCTTTTTTCTAGAAGATGAGAGAGGAGAACTTGGATAGAAAATTTGTTTGTATATTCGAGAATGTCATGTACTGGTTTAGATAGTCCAATAAATTGAAAAAACTTTGTTTGACACAAGTAGCAAATACAGGTTGTAATTTGGTAAAGAGGTTGGCCTGTCTCTTGAGTTAATTCCTTATTATGAAGGAAAAATCAGTAACGGAATGAAAAGGTTCTTACGATTACCTCAGTTGACTGGCAAGATTTCACCACTCGGGGATATCTCAGCAGTCTCTTATCCCTACTCAAAATATTCCTGTGACTTAAAGTCGAAGTAGGAAATGGAGTATTCTTGGATTAGTTTATTTAAGTGGAGTAAAACTTGAAAACAGATTTCTGAATTTTTGTAGTATGTACCACCTCTTCCAGATTAACCATTTTCTGTAGAACTCAATATCATTTAGCGTATAGGTGTATCACATGAATTGTTTTAAACTCCTGGATCAATAGAACAACATATCTAGACTTTCAGCTTGAAAATATATCTTAAAAACATAGTAGGAAATTGGTTATTCCTTTTAAGGATCCTGGAACTTGGCTGTTGCTTAGGTAATGTTGAAAGTGGTTTTAGCCAAAAAATATTTCAAACCATTTGAAGAAATAAAGTACCAATGCATTTTCATTAATGAGATATTTGGTAATACTGTATGTCTCACATCTTTTTGTCTGACTGTCACTGTTCAGAGACTATTTTCAGTTTAAGTTTTATATTTTAAAAGCTAGTTTGGGAAACTTGCTCCTAATTTCACTTCCTATATAGAATTTACATCTGAAATCTGACCGACAGTTGTTCTTCCATCTTACCCTCCTCCTTTATTTTGTCTGTCGTCATCATCATTTTAGGTAATTTGAGCTACTGCTTATTCTGAAAAATTTTTAATGTGTTAGAAATTACATTAAACTTTTACGAAATTTAAATCTTTACAGCAAAAAGTAAGCTCCATCATTGAATGGATAGGAGAAGCTGGTGTTCCTATAGGAAATGAAGATAAATATTAGAAACGAATATTTAGGATTTTGATTGTTGAAATATGAACATATGAGCAAATTGCATATGGCAGTGTGACTGGACTATTTTGTATTTCTGTGGTTACAGATGTTATTTGAAGTATACAGTCCAGACTTTCTTCGGAGCATTCAGATTGTTGTTTTTCCTGGTCACCCTAAAGTGCTGCATGCATGTGGCTTTATGGAAATAATACAAGGTTTAAACAATTTGTCTCCAAAGTTCATATGCTGTGTCTTATTATACAGTAGGATTCTCATTTTTACTTGCATAATTCAGTACTGATCTGTATTTCCCTTATAAATACGCAGTTTTACTCTGAAATTTAGTGACTGAAAATGATACTTCACAGATTTCACTTTTTCAGTGAATCCAAATTTGTAGTTGCTCAACTAAATTTTAGATTTAGGTAAATTTAGATTTCCAACTGTTAGCTTTTTTCCTTGCTTTACTCTCATTAGTATTGCAGAGTCAATCTGGCAGTATAAAGGTACAAACTGGCTTCTTTTTCTTGCACATCATCAGAAAAAGTTTCCAAGTAGTTGTGTCGAAGAGGCTGTGCAGGTAGAGGAACATAACATTGTATTTTGGAAAATTCCATGTGTCACACAAAGGGGACAACTTAACCTTCCTGTCTGGAGATGAAATGCAAGAACTAAAGAGTACTAATTGACTGCTAAATACAAAGCTGAGTTTTTAAATAGGTAAGAAAAATGCAGCTGTTAAATTCAGTAAATGTTGCTATGAAAATCTGTGAGAAATACCTAATAGAAAATCTACAATATCACTTTCTGAGTGTCACTTCAGAGTACAGCTATGTTCCTTTATTTCCTTCATTATGAAAATAACTTACTTTGTTTTTTTCAGCAAACAAGAGCATGACTCTTCAGACGAAAAAAAAGAAATCAATAGAAGTCAAACTAAAAAAGTTGCATCAATTGAAAAGAATGAAGAAAACTCATCATTATCAAATATAGGAAATGTTCCCAGTTTGGAACTCCCTGACAACAGCGCAGAGAATTCTTTGCATGAGAAAGGAGCATGTTGTGATTCAGATAATAACAAACAATTAGTAGATGAGAAACAAAAATGTATTCATGATGAAAGTGAGTTGAAAACCTGCCAAAGTTCAGATAATGTTATCTTGAATGAGCAGACTAAAGTACATAGCTTGGATGAAACTACACTTTCAGCAATGAACGCAAGGGACTTAAAACTAACATTGGGTGAAGATGTTAGTTTTGAGCAGTTCTTGAGAAAAAGAGATGAACCTGAATCCGTTAGTTCAGACATTAGTGAACAAGGCAGTATTCATTTGGAGCCTTTGACTCCATCAGAGGTACTAGAGCATGAAGCTACTGAAATTCTTCAAAAAGGTAATGTTGCACCTTCGTCAAAGAAAGTTGGACAACTCTCTGAACAAACAGATCAGACTTCTAAAGAAAGCAGTCCCAACAGAATGGAAACAACTGTAAACAAGACAGGTGAAAATGAAGCAAGCTGAAATTATGTTAGTTTTATTGTTTGTTACAAACAATGGTAAGAATGCCATATACCATTCCTGATGAGTG
Organism: Phaethon lepturus; assembly: GCF_000687285.1. Lineage (NCBI taxonomy): Eukaryota > Metazoa > Chordata > Aves > Phaethontiformes > Phaethontidae > Phaethon > Phaethon lepturus. The sequence goes on from NW_010564124.1 coordinate 32,938, forward strand.
TGCTCATTGATGCGAATTATTAAAAATAAAAAAGGGGGGAGGGGAGGGAGGAGAGAAAGAGACACTAAAGGAAAGTTTTGCATATGAAGATAGCATGTATGTGTATGTACAACAGAATTAACTGAATTTACAAGAGGTCACACTTTCGAATATATCTTCCTGTTTCTTGGATGTGATATATCTTACTGCATTGCCATTTGAAAGGAGGAATAAATTCTAATTTTTATAGTTAACTAGCCTGAGACAAGGTGATTTGTTTGCCAAGAAAATATTTTTTTAAATCCTTCAGTGTGAATATCATTAAACAGTGGAATTCAGTGTGAATTCAATTCTGATGCTGAAATGGAGCACGCTTGTAATGATGGTTATTGGTCTGCTGATAATTTGGGTAAACACAGCCCTTTGGACTTGGTGTCACATTCCTGTCTGTAAAAGCATGTAAACAGAATTAGATAAATCTATGCACCTCTGTACAGGTGTAATCCTGCCAGGCTGTAAGCTTACCCTAATAAACTTTCAGTGAAAGTGGAATTATTACAATAAAAATATATATTTGTGGGGTTTTCAGTGTGCAGGCTGTGCAGAAATACCGAACATTAATTGTATAAAGTAGAACATACTGCTGAAAGTACTGTAGCTGTTTAGGCTTTTACCATTGTTTTAATTATTCTTAGCCGTAGACCCATAGGAATGGTCTGTAAGTCACACCAAAGTACGGTTTAATGTAAAAATTGTTTTAAGCAAAAAGAAGGAAAACCCCAAACTGGAAACACCAACTGGCATGCATTCTGCCATTTTGCAGCTGCTACTGGCGAACTGTTACAAAAAGGACAAAAGGGCATATAAAGTAGAATGTACAGTTCAATTTCAGGACTTTTTGTAGTCTAAATTGTATACAGAAAGATGGCTGCTGGTTTTTTTGTCTTCTAGTTAGCAGCTAGATGTAGGAATGCCTATGATTAATGGTAGCTTGCTCTTATGACTTCATTGCTCCATTTGAAACATTCAGAATGTGCTTTTGACTTACAGTTTTGTTTCGAATGAATGTTAAATGTTTTGAACAGCTGTTAAAGCACTGCTGTAAATTATTACTTTTTGAGTAAATATTTGCAACAAAATTTTGTCTTTGTGCATAATTTTATGCTCAGCTTGAAACTTTAGCCATAGTCTTCCCACACGTTTTTAAAAGATTTAGTGACTGTTCCCCAAAGCTATTTCATTTTAAAATTGAATTTTAGACTTATGTGGGGCTTTTTGTTTGGTTGGGTGGGCTTTTTGGTGTTGGTGGTTTTTTTAGAATTAAATGAGCAAGTGCCTATGCATAAACATATTTTTGTAGCTGTGTATTGTGTTAAGATGTGCTAACTTTCCCAGATTAGAGAGAGATGTTTTTCTGGGCCATCGCATGCATCTGAAGCCTCCTCTGTCGTCCCAGGTTAACTGGGCTCGGCTGCTAAATGAATCTAATCAGCAACAGTATTAAAATTTAGAGACCATCCAGCTTATTGTTGGAGCCTCTAAATAAACCGTGTCAATATCAACATCTCAAAAATTGCTTCAAACTCTAAAGGGTTATATGACTTAAGTTTTGAATTGAATTAAGATGAATCTTAATTTTCATCCATGCAGGTTTAGAAGACACTTGAAAAGTGGAACAGTTTACATAGTCACAGCTCTTCAAGATCTACCATTTTCAGAATTTCAAATAACAAGACACACAAAAAAGATAAGACCATTAAGTTGCAGTATTCTTTTTTTCTTTAAACATGTTAGGGAAATTGTTAACTCGAGGTATGATTAACCGGTCTGATGTCTTCATGCATGTACACATGGAAGATTATAAAATACAGCATCACAATAAGGACAGTTTTTAAAAGACTTAATCTGCTATGGAACTTGATGTGTATATTACTGAAGCAGTTCCTGAATGCATCTGCATTTAAACCCAGAGAAATCTATAGTATTTTTAATCTGATTTATGATCTTCCATGTAAATTATGTATTTTGAATGATGCTCTGATATTTGGTGTTGGAAAATACTAAGTTCAGCTGGAACCAGTTTTATGATACTTGCTTGTAAATTTCTCACAGTTGTCTTTTATTATGCAATTACATTTTTAAAACATTTAGTATTTTAATACTAAGAATTTGGAAGACTTTGGCCACACACTATTGAGAAAGGTTGGAAGACAAAACTTGGATTGAAAAATCTGCATATTTGGCAGACATATTTATTATCAGATACGTAATATGTAAAGCATTGTTTGTTTGAAACAATGTCGAGGATGCTTATACAGAAGGTAATGTTAAGTACAATGCATGGGAATATTTAGTAGCCCTTCCAAAGGAGGAGATGAGAGAACTAGATTGTCCTAGCAAGACCATCAGATAGCTTCAAATAGGCAAGTAAGGTATATCATGAAAACAGTGGCGTGTTATTTTTGTGAAGGAGAAAAAATAAAATTCACTACAGTTTTTCCTGTATGAAGTAATTAATTTGTTGACTAAACACTGTAGGAGATGGCATAATTATGAAGATTAATCTCTATCGTGTTACTTGGGAGGCTTCCTAGAGATAATTTAAATTGGTACTTTTGGCTGAAGTCACTCCAGAAGATCAAGTTATATTGAATGCATTTTCAGTTATTTGGATGTAATTGCACATAATTCCGTTTTTTTTGTTTTTCTGAATAATTTAAGTTTTTTCCATCCAGCTGTCAGTACCTCCTTACTCTGTTACCTCAAGTATTCATTACCATACCAAAAAATAGTAACTTGAAGTTAATTCTTGTTATCCATACTAGAATCACCATTTGCCCTCATCTCAAGAGATTTACCATATTTATTTCAATAATAATTTCAGATTCTTTGTGTAACATTTTTAAGGAAATCACATGCCATGCATATGCTATCTTCATTATTTGCATTTAATGGAAAACTGTTGTCATTATTAGCTTATGGTCAGTGAGTGTTCAGTCACTTGGAGCTTCCTCAATTGCACCCAACTTCCATCTCAGTTTGCCTTGTGTAATTTGGGAAAGAAACTTCAGCATACCCGTGGTTCACTTTTTCTTTAACGGAATGGATGAGTAAACTCAGGAAAAAATCAGATCAAATCATAGCATGTACTGAGTTCTAAGTATTGGGTGATGTATTTTAAACAAGAAAATTTTTATAACAAAACCATATCCACTTTTCTTTTCTTGGAAATGGGGGAGAGAGAAGAACTCTGGGCAATAGATGTTAAATCCCATTCTGTGGTGCTTTAATGCCAGAAAGCATTAGAAACTGAAGGTCAGGGTAAAGAATCTTAAGTAACACTTGGTATTCTGCAAAACCTTAAATAAAAGTTCTCAAAGCTTTTCTGCGGGTATTAAGCATTGTTATGTATATGCTGGCATGTAGAAAGCAGGGTGTGTTTTTTAATGCTGTAGATATACTAATATTCCACCAAAGACTGGCCGTAGGCTGTTAGAGTTTTGTTAGAGACTGCTTAGAGATTTTTGTGTAGGGCAAATTTTATACCTGATTGATTGTTCTCTCTTTGTTTTCAGTAGTGTTTGATTTTTTTTTGACGCTTGTGAGCTTATTTTGTCTAGTTGCATCCTGTATTTTTTTTATGTACACTTAATATGCATCTAATAAAAAAAATGGTAAGTATGTTTTATGATTACTTGAATGATTTTTTTGCTTTTAATAAAACCTTTACTTGAGTTTTAATGTAGCTCAAAAGGACAGTTCTTAGTTCTTAGATTAAGCATGTTATTTCCTGTGAACATTACATTTTAATACATAATTTTGAAAGTAATTTTTCCCCATTAATTCAGTGTTAAAAGGGAAGGTATGTTGACTGGTATTTCATATTAGTTTACAAAAATTATGCAGAAAGTTCTTTGCTATGTTCCTTTGAGTTTTGCATCACTGTTGAGCTGTAAGACAGTTAATTAAAATTTTTTTATTCACTCATTTCATTGACCCAAAGTAACCATGTTAAGTTGCTGTTTCCTGTATTGGACCAGCTTAAAAAAAATGTTTCGCTCTGAAACTCTTCATTTTGAGGGGGATTAATGTAGTTGTTGTGCCTGAAAGGTGCTATAAAGCTAATGTGTTTATTGATGTAAAAATGTGCTGGTTTTGTTGAGGTTGTTTTACTGTTCAAACCGTTATTTTAGAGCGGCTAAGGTTTTTGTGACAACTGCAAGGATAACAATGATGCTGTAGGTATATCCACATTTAAAATGGGGTAAATTTAGCTTCATATTAGAAAAATTAAATGCTCAAATTACATGCATGGGCTGTATCAGACAATTTAAAATAAGATTAATTATATGATTAAGAAGTGTTAGCTTGTCAGCAACTAATTCACCATTCTTTAAGCATTTTTTTAAGTAGCATTGCTAAACAAATCCCTTATGTTATTAATTTAATGTATGTAAACTTTGTTTCATATTTTAGTTCACTAAATTCTCAAGGTTAGGCATTTAATTCAAAAAAGATGTTTTCTCAAAAAATATTGGTGAATGGGGTAACATGTAGTGGTAACTTTTTCTAAAGAAAGTTGTAGCACACTAATAACATGGTAGCCTTGAAAGTGTAACCTTCATATGTTTTGCTCATAAATAGTATAAGATTTAATCTTTTTGACTAAAGGAAAGTAACTTGCAGGTCTGTTTCTTACAGCCTCTTGTGACTTTTTCATTTTGATTCTGTCATGATACTCTAGCAACAAATTGAAGTCCTTGCTTTCCTCTCTTTTAAGGCTATAGAAGTGGAACATGAAATAGCTTTTAAACTGTATATATTTGAATTACCTGGGTGGCTGCCTGAAATGAGGATTGAATTTTGTGTACCAGTTTCTCAGGTTTTCAGCTGAGATTTGTGTCTTTCTACTTAACCTTCTTGGAAAAGACTTCTTCTTTGAATCTAGCGAGTTGGTGGCATGTGGTAGAATTTTCCCAGGATGTTTAGTGAAATGCAGTGTATTTGTTAAATATCATTTAAATGGCGTCTTTTTCCCTGCCGCAATCCTTCCCTGTCTCCTTCTCTTGATTATTGGTGTATAATGAACTTTTAAGTTTTTTTCTGGTAACGGAAAGTAAAAGACACGTCTACAGAAGAGAAGCAAAAGTAAGGTTGGTTAACCTGCATTATCTGATGAAGTGAAGCTTTTTTACTGATTCCCAAAATTGTAACTTGAGGAACCAGAACAGTTGGGCACAGCCAACTTTAATGGCTCTGGTAGAAAGCAGAGAGCTTGAGATATCCGTATCAGATCAGAATTCCCAAAAGGAGCCTAAGGCAACATGCTAAAGAAGATTTTCTTCTATTTGTGTGACTTTCCACTCTTCTATTTCCCAGATAACGTAGACTGGATGCCCTCTTGAGACCATAGAAAGGCCAGTTATCCTAGAGAAGACAAGATTGCTTGTATGATCTTCCTTGAAGGAACCAAAAAGAAGTTCATTAACATGTGGCATGTATGCTGTTTTATATTTCTAGAGGAAGATGTGCCTTAGTGTTGAATAGTGGCATTTTATTAATCTTTGCTCAATAATGAAGTCCTGTTGGTTCTTCTGAAGAATCTCTCAACAATACTGTTTAAAATAAAAATCCTTTAAACTACAGCTTGTCACTTTTCAGTGACTTCTGTCTGAGATAGTAGGCTCATAAGTACCACAGCAGAAAAGTATCAAGACAGACTGTGTCACCTTCTGTTTAAGGTTGATAATGACTTAGCCTGTCTTTAGGATAACGTATGAAGTTTCTTCAAGTTTTTTGTAAGAGAAACTTCAATGCACGGAACGTCTATTGTTCATAGATCAGCTTGGAACTTAGTATTGATTCAATTTTAATTAGTAAGGCAAATTTATTAAAGCGGAACATACTTGTTAATACCCTAAAACTTAATTCTATTTGATAAAAGAAATCCATTGTCCTCTGGGTTCCTCGGAGGGCATTCTTGATGACGTAAAAGGAAATGGAAGTACAACCTGTATTTAAAATACAGTAAGTATACCGAAGTTTTTCCTAGCAAAAGTGATGCGAGTTACTTGTGGATGGGAATGTATAATAATCCACTCTGTCCAGAACTTTTCTTCTCAGTTTTATTCAGTGGACTAAAAGATAAAGCTTCCTCCCTTCCCTTTGCAGTTGTTTCCCTTAGCATATTTAAAATATTAATAAGGGTATAGTGCCAATACCAAATCAAGTGTTACATTTGTATGGTCTTTAAATATCAGAAGCAACGTTATCATTAAGGATGTTTGAAAGATGAGCCTGGGAGGTAAAATTCAAGCCTTTAATGGATATAAAAAAATAATGAACTGAGTAGAGCATATAACTAAAACATACTGCAGTTAGAATTTTGCCACCATTCTTCTAGTTTATCCCTGGCTGTTTCATAGTGATGTCTTTGTCCATCCTGTTGGTGTTTATAGACCGTCATAGTTTCTCCACTAGATAGTCTTGAGCTCTTCACTTGTTTAATCTGCTTTTTCTCTCAAACTGGTGAATTAATGAACATAACAGAATTCAAAGTAAATATTCCCAGCTTGTACTTTGCTGCAGTTTGTTGTTTCAGTTTCACAACCCTAAGAAGGGCTGTGTACCTGAAAGTTTATCTTTCTATTGTAACCACAGATACAGTTGCAGGGGGGGAAGAGATTCTCTTCCATTGTAAACCTGCATCACCAACACCCTTTGGACCACCACAAATAGAGTTAAGTGAATTTTGCTTTATAAATCATCTCTTCTACTTAGCCGTTACAATATTTTTTAGATGAAGGTAGCAGAGTTTTACAAGACGAATCCAAGTTTAATCTCATAAATTTGCTAAACCGCGGCTTGTAAGTCTCTGATTCTGTAAGAATGTTTTCAGTGATTGAAGCAGCCCTATTCCCATGGAGCTGCTAAGTCTCACTTCAGCCATTTTTTGTGGATACATGCTGAACTAAATCACAGAGCTGATCAGGCTGAAAAAACACCACTGGCAGCAGCATCAGAGAACAGCATGGCCAGTTTTGGGCCATTCAGTGCCTGCTGAATGGGAAACCAGAGCCTAAGAAATCCAGCTTTTGGAGTAGTCTGTGGGGAATTGTAGAGAAATTCCTACTTTGTTGTGGGGAAAGCATTTCCATAAGAGGAATAAATACAGTGAGCTTTCAGTACACCAAACAGCTGCAAGTAAAGAACCTATTGGATCAGTTCCTTTGGAAACTGCTTGTTATGACTGGATCTCCAGAGATGTTATTAGTTGTGTATGATTCAATTAACTGCTGCCACTGAAGGTAGAAACCTTTTGAGTATGACCTATACATCCTTCAGTGTAAAGGCTTAAAGGTTATAATACAACTTTGATAATTCACATGCATGTGATGTATGTTTCTAGATCTATTCAAATTCAACATAGTTGATTCATCCAAGCAAGCATGTTGCAATGGGGGCACCCTATTGCAGTTACAGAAGACCGTTTTCAATATCAATTCTAAAAATTCAGATGTTATTGTGTAGGATTTTAGAAAGTAGAAAACTAATCTGCTACCCAGGAAGATGTTCAGCACTCATACTTTAATTTTTAATTATTTATAGATTAAATCTTATTACTAAGTAAACCTGGGACAGAATGGAGGGGCTCAAAATGAATCCCAGTACTGTGAGTAATTAGCAAGAATTCAGCCTGAAAGGGAACCTTTACAAAACCTGAACTTGATAGAGGTTAGGTGGTGGCATTGTAGGAAGTCAGGGGAAGCTTTAACTACTTTGGACTGTTACTGCATTCCCATTATTTTTCCTTGTACACATACACACATGCTTCCTTATGTGCAACTATAATGCAAACATAACTTGGTTTTATTTTCCCTGATGTAGATTAACAGAGTAATAAAAAACAAAAGGGGTGTTATTTTTTATCATGTTAAAAAAAGGGTAGGGTTCAGCAACAATACTTATGTTCTCTTGAGCACAAAGTTTCTAAACAGATTGTTGCAAAATTGCCATTGTACTTGAATTAGAGCATTTTGTTAATCCAAGCATGCTTCTGACTAGGTGAGCTACTCAGAGCAGGGAAATGGGATTTCACCTCCACTCTCCATAAAAGTAGGTGAGATGTGCATTCAGTCAGTTTGTGCTAAGGAAGTAGGGCTCCCTGAGGGCTCTGGGAAGCATTGTTCCTGTCCAGGACAGCTAAGCCTCTCAAACTGTTGCTAGGCTTATGCGCTTCCACCAGGCTAAAGCTGCCCCCTCCTAGTACAGTTGATCTGTAGACACTATTATATATGGGAAAGATTATTCATTATTGAAATGAAACAACAACAACAAAAAGAATTCTGCATAAAAGTGGACCTCTTTCC
>NW_010564124.1:41316-41868 GCF_000687285.1 Phaethon lepturus
TCCCTGAATGTGAGCTTTCATTGAGTGACTTAACTGCACTAGGGAATTACTGTTTAGCAGCAGTATCTTGAAAACTTTTAACATGCTGTTACCTCTTACTGCTATTTGTATTTTGGCAGTAATAAAAATGTATCTGTTCTCACATTATATGTGGCTTATATTAATGTGTTCTTTATTTGATGTGTTTACACAGTCTTTACAAATGTGTTGGTTCTTTCCATCAAAATAAAAGGTATTATTTGAGAGACCTTACCATCCACCTTACCATCCAATTGCAGTTTTATGAGAGTTTCTTGATCACATCTTTTGTATCGGTTTGTGTGTAACCCTGCATGAAATAAAGTGGGGAGAGCAGACAGAGGGAACTATGAACAAATTTAAAGGTCAGTCTCTTGCTTATGCCTAATTAGAGTGGGTAAAATATATCCACCCTGAACTTCTGACCCACTGCAGTAACAGCCATATTCTCTTCCTTATAGGAGATGCTAAAGCTAGTAGGAATTTTGCCGAACAGAATCTCCAGAGAAAATACAAAGCAGCGAATGAAGAGCG
>NW_010564124.1:41899-58207 GCF_000687285.1 Phaethon lepturus
CATTGCAATAAAAGATCAATAAGAAGCAGCAGCAAATGGGAACTTTTACTGTGAGTGGAATATAGAATATGTACCAGCAAAACGCTTCTGCTTTTAGTCAGCTAGTTAATGAAGGTAGAGTTCTCTGTACAGAATTTCATGTTTCTTGATAGCATCTGACCAAAAGGTCTATTATCGGTGACTTCACAGCACAAAGAGATTTGACCTGACTGTAAACTGATATTCTTGAGTATAATGTACACCAATTAGGTAAGGGTCAATAATTGACAAAGTTCACTAAGTCCAAACTTGAGTAATAATTTCTGTCCATCAAACTAAATATATTTCACTGCTATATCTGGTTCAGGGGAGCCAAAAAGCACATTCTGCATCTCACCTGTATTAGTTCTCTTGGCTTTTATTTAATCTACTGAAAAGAACACGCACAGAGTAGGAAACCTTTATGCTTGTCAGCAACTGTATTAAGTCAGTACTATCTGTGTTTATTTGTGCAACACTTTGCATTTTGGGGGTGCTGTAAAAACAGTTTTGGTTTAACTATTCTTGTATTCGTTCTCACAGCATAGGAAAGGGACTTCTCTCCTGTGTTTTTTACACAAACATATCTTTACTGCTCTGCCATCAGTTTGACAGTGTGTATTTTAGTTGTGCATAGGAAGTTTAGTAATGCCGAGATATAAAATCAAAGTGCTTAGAAAGAAGAAATAGTTCTATGTATTTATAGATCTAATATTCACCAATTCCATGGTGCTTCTCTAATACCCTAAACTTTTGAATGCTATGCTAGTTCAGTTCTAAGATCAGGAACATACTGAACCTCACTGCAGTTGAAAAACAAAAAATATTTTGGTGATAACTGGAAATCCAGAGAAAAAACAACAAAGATACAGGTATAAAAAAAATTTGTCTTCGCTACTGCGACAGCAGGCATAACACTGTGATTATAGAGGTCATGTCACAGAGCCACTGATCAATCTCTTCCACACAGTGCCCAGTGGAAACTCTAGAGTAAGTTACTGACGCTGAAAACAGCTAAAAGAAAAGCAGATCCATCCATTCAGGTTTCACAAGAGTGTCCTTTAAAACTGCAGTGGGTTCTGCATCAGATGCCTGTATTTTTACCATCCCCATCATCAGCAAGTTCTGTGTTACAGATTATGCACGACCAGAAAGAAAAGTTAAAAGGTAAGAGTTGATAAAGTTAACAAACAAACTATTCTGTTCTGCACATAGCTGTGAGAATAAACTTCATTGACTAGGAACACGCATAGCTAAGGAAAGGTTCTCAATGTATGTGCTGAGCTTGAACAAAGAAATTAGCAGCTGTTCTGACTGTGGAAAAGCTGTGTCTGTACATGCTGTTACAGTGAAGCAGACAAGCCGTTACTGTGTTTGTAGATGGATAGCTACAGTAGTTGCCTATGAAACTGTAGCTCATTAATCTTTGCACCCTTTTATGGACTGTTAGAGTATGTGGTGGGTAAATGAATTGCAAGGTTAACCAGCTGCAGTTGTGAAATGGAGACATGCTTAACTAGATGTGATTTGAGATAGTAGAACTAGAGTCTCTACAGGCAATCCAGGCAATGATTTCTCCTATTACTACAGAAGCAAGAGAGTAATTTTTTTTAACAATACAATATATTTTTCAAAGTATGGGTGAAAATCTGTATAAGACTCTCAGAGGTCCAACTATTTCAGTAATGAGCTAAGACAGCTTGGTATGCAGTGGCTGTATTGATGATTGAGTCTGTAACCACTGCAAGAAAATATTAGTGAGATTCAAAATAGGAGTAATTGGGCCACCTTCAGAGTTAAAAAAACTCTTTGCAAAAGAGCAGAGACAGCAACTGTAAAATATTCTGGTTTTCCTAAAATTGAATTCAAGAGTCTTTCTTGTCAATGAAACATGATAGGTTTATTAATTGTGCTATAGAATACTGTATGAGGAGGTTGGTTTTATCTGCTACAGATTTTCTCCTTAATTTCAGCTGTATGTATGCTATTGCAGCTTCAAAACATCTGGGTACAGCAATTTTTTTCTTTTCTGCACCTGCAAGTGTAAGTACACACATAAACAAAAAAGAAATTAGATCTTTCACAGAGCCAAAGAGAAAGGAAAAAACCAACCAGCCATGAAGCTCAGGGGAGCAGTATGACAAGTGCTGAGCTGTAAACAAGCTTGAGAGGGATTTAATTCTTATGACAAGCGCCAGTGGTAGCATCTCACATGGACTCAGCATATGCACACATTTCAGAGGAGGAATCACAGAGGACTTAATGCAAATATAAAAAAGATCAGAGCACATCAGCCTATGCTGTTCTAAAAATAGCCTTACAAATCAGGATGAGCTAGGGTTGTAATTATCTTGATTTTTCAGAATTTTGCCACTTGTAAGGTGGTTTCTAGTTTACACTCACACTATAATTAGACTTTATAACATATAAACTACAAATTCTTTGGGGCAGGGCTTGTGTCATATATTTGAAGGACAAGTACAACAAGACCTTATTGGATGGTGTTTTCAGGGTCATGGTGCAATACAAAGGTTGAGTAATAGCTACTGTACGCAGTTGTAAAGCAGCTTATTTTAAGTCAGAAGCTTTTTGTTGTTGTTTGTTAAAGAAAGAGAACTGAGATGTAATTTGGTATCCAAATTAGATTTTAAAAGCCTCTAATGAACACTTATTCCCTAATTACAGTCAGGTCCTTTCTCTTTCAAGTATGCTTATAACTGCTTCATTTCTCTAGCAGCATTCTAAGCAGCACATACTGCAAACCATACCCTGCAGTCTTAAGTAGATTTCCCTGTGGCAGTTGATGAGTAGTGCTGCAAGATGTAGCCAGTTTTCACATAACCTTCAGGCAGCTTTGAGATGAGTAACATGCTCCCTGTGCTCCAGCCACTACACAGGTTTGATTCATTTAAGAAACCAGAGCAGTGCTCTGTTCACCTTAGATCTTCAATCCAGCTGCTTTCTTTTCTGCTTTCCTCAGTCTGCAATAAATTAATTTAAAGGTTAAATTTACTAGCAAAAGGTTAGTAATCCCTGGAGGTATGGTTTTGGATTGTCTGCAGGCTCAGACAAATGCTATTGTGTTGGGTTGTAGTTAGCTAAAAACTGGTTGTAGCCATAGTTTAGATTTCATTGCAAAAGGAGGCAGTCCCTAGGAAAAGATTGTCTCTTGGACCCAATCTTTCTTGCTCACTTACATGATTGACAGTTGGAAGGACATGTTAATTTTACCAAAGTTCTATTATGTTTTAAACATACTGAATTTTAAACAGTTTTAAAATACTGATATTTCTGAATTTAAATATGAGACCTTTTTTGTTGTGCAAATTACCCTTCATTTGTATGATGGAAATACTGTTTCCTAACCTGTTTCTGGATGTGTATTTTGGACATCCTATATACTGCAAATCATTGAAAACGGCCTTGCATTTGCAGTTGGTATGAATAATATTCAAAATAACAATTAACAGGTTTGACTTTACGAGTGGAGTAGTTTCCCACCTTTGCCATGGAAAGATAAAGCTGCTTTTTCCCCCCTCACAAATGCAGTAACATCTTCTGTTTTAAAATTACTTTCATTCTGATTTTTATTTCTATAATTTTTCTTCTAGGGATAAGTAAGCATTGAAGGAGCTCATTTTGTTTTGAAGTTAGTATTCTAACGGTTTGCAAAACTGTAAATAAGCATTATGTCTTCTGTGAACGTGTAATTATTTGCTTTACTGATATAAAATTACCTGGATAGATCAATGTACAGGCGAAGAGCAGAATATAAAAATCCTTTTTTACCAGGTGACTGGAAGGAGAATTTTTTTAAACTAATTCTTTGTTACCAGAGCAGATGGAAACTTCCAGTCTGAACTGTCCATTATTTGTAGAAGTTTTGGGAATCATAGAATCTTTGGGTTGGAAGGGACCTTTAAAGGTCATCTAGTCCAACCCCACTGCGGTGAGCAGGGCCATCTTCAACTAAAGCAGGTTGCTCAGGGCCCCGTCCAACCTGACCTTGAATGTGTCCAGGGATGGGGCATCTACCACCTCTCTGGGTAACCTGTGCCAGTGTTTCACCACCCTCCTTGGGAAAAATTTCTTCCTTATGTCTAGTCAAAATCTGTCCTCTTTTAGTTTAAAACCATTGCCCCTTGTCCTATCGCTACAAGCCCTGCTTAAATGCCTGTTTCCACCTTTCTCATAAGCCCCCTGTAAGTACTGGAGGCTGCAATCAGGTCTCCCCAGAGCCTTCTCTTTTTCAGGCTGAACAACCCCAACTCTCAGCCTGTCCTCATAGGAGAGAGGTTCCATCCCTCTGATCATTTTTGTGGCCCTCCTCTGTACCTGTTCCAACAAGTCCGTGTCTTTCCTGTGCTGAGAGCTCCACAGCTGGACTCAGTACTCAGGTGGGGTCTCACCAGAGTGTAGTAGAAGGATCATGTCTAAATAAAGACTCAAATACTGAAGTAAATTAAACAAGCATTAAAATCCAAACATTTCTGAATCTTGAAAGCCAAATCCTAATGTAGTTTGGATCCTGTAATGTTTATTTTCTTTTTAAATGTTGAACATAGTGCTGCATATTGCAGAAAGCCACATAGTTATTTGCCTGAAATTCTGGGCCTTGTGTGAAGATAAGACAATATGTTTCCCTCTCAAAATAATCTTTCCAAAATAATCTTTCATGCAGATCAAGAGCTAGTATCTCATTTACCAAAGCAAGTTACAGTGACTCCATTTATACTGAAAGAAGCATTGTACCCCTGTCAGCAACTTGTTCTTTATTTGTGGCAAGGCATAATAAATTTGGCTTTTCTGAAGAGCTTCTAGAAGAAATGCTACATAATATGTTCGGACCTAAAGTGTCTTGCATTAAAGTACTGAACTGTTACTTTGCTTACTTTATGGATTCCTAATTTTCAAGTATCATTAGTCTTCCTCACAAAGAGAAGGTCTGGATTATGCTAAATATCTCATAGTAATTTTTAGAATTATAATGGATTCTCAGGTACTTGCACAAATAGGTTGAAAATAGAGAAGGGCTGTGTTGTTGATTATGGGCTCATCCATAAGCCTCAATATCTTCTAACCTGACACAGGCAACCCATGTAACTGTGTTGTGTACAGACCACTGGGTAAGCATCTTTGCCCATCATTGGTTTTGTGCGTTACTGTGTTTACAGAGAATGTGCTAAATAACCTACATCTCTTGTACAGACTTCTTTTGCTTCTTTTATTTTTAATATCCTGTTTTGTTATTTTTCCAGCATTTGACTTTCTCTTTGTGCAATAGCAATTGGAAGGGTGGTACTGGGAGGACACCGAATACTGTGGGTGGCAGTAGAACTGCTCATTTTTATTGTCCTGGGATTATGGTCTGCTGAAGACTAAAAATTAATATAGATACTAGACAAGGCTGTGGTAGGCTGCTGTGCCTGTGGGGTTTCTATTTAGTTTTGATAACTTCATATAGCTAGTGATGCCTAGATATACACTTTATGATTCTTTATGTCAACCTTGCCCTTCTTGTTGGGGAGGGCAAGAAAGTCATGCTCACCCTAAGCTTTGAGTAGAGATTAGCTATGTGAATACAGATATATATTAAATAAGCCCTTAGGCCAATCAAAAGGCAACTATACTACACTATACTATTCTTATAATGTCCCTATAATATAGGAACAGGCTATGACAGATAATATGTATATATGGCTGGTGTTTTGTAAGCTTTCTATGCAGAATGTTTTGCTTAATTTTATCACTTGATTGAACCAAATTTGTGTGTCTCTTTCAAAGGTAGAAGACTGGATTTAGAAGAAGAGTTACTGAGGTAAGAGAGAGTGAACTGTTATTCTAGGCTTCCTTGTGCTTGAGTGCTTTGTAGGGGGAGCAGAATGTGCCTGCCAGACTCTCTCTCCCACCCCTCCACTTTCACCTCATGAGTAGCCTGGGCAGCCAGTGGAAGGAGCGATTTTTGAGCCCATCCTACTGCAGATTTCAGTTGTGGTTCTGATAATCATAGCAAAAAGACTGCTGCTTTCATAGTAGTGGGGAGAATTTCTGTAAACAAGACAAATACCTGTTTCTTAAGAAGGCTCTCCATTTTTTTTGTATTTAACAGAAATTAAGTTAATTGAACTTTGGTTTATGCTCTATTATTGAACTTAACTCACCCTTCTAGTGCTGTAACTAAAAGCAAGTGAAAAGCAAGCTGCCGGTTGACATAGCTTCTTCAAATAGCTTACCATTTAAGTCTCGCTTGTGCTACATTTAAGAGTGAGACGGTACTTTCAGTCCTCTGGTTGCATATATTGGTCTGAACATTCGGAAGGTTAAACCTACTACACTTATCAGATTTCTCTTAGTAAAAGACAGAAATTCATTCTGCATGAAGAAGATTACATTAACCAGAACACAAAATTATCCTAAACACATTGGCTGAGTTTAAACCTTGCCCATTAATTTCAACCCTCTGTGGATGCACAGGCTGAACATCAGTAACCTGCAAGATTTGTTAAAGGCTTTACTCTTCTAATTCTCACTGGGGTATTTTAATGTTGACAGCTGTTAAAATTCTCAAACTAGAGCTTCACATCTGTATTCTCTTCCTCACAGACATCTGTAATGGGATTCATCTGTTTTCTTTGTTATTCCCTCCACTCATTTAAATGTAATGTGCATTTCTCATCACACCACTGGATTAACTTTTATATAAATTACTAAAATGCACAGATACACACACACACATTTGTCCCAGAAGCACAGAGCATGGGATTTTGGTTTGGAATACAAAGCTGTCCAAAGATAAATACAGTACTATAATCCTCATGTCTGTCTTTAAAACAAAAGAAAATTTGTATTATATGGCCAGTAAGATGTGGCCTTTTGAAGCTCCTCCTGAGATTTTCACCTTCCCTATCCCCTCATCACTGAGCTATGTTCCAGGAATAGAGGAACTCATTCCTTTTATACTTACTGGTGTTTTACTGCTGGTCACAGGCTTCCCCCGCCGCCCCTCTTGTCCATCTCTTCTGATTTATATTAGCTGGACTCATGGCTTTGCTAATTTTTTTCCTGGGAGGGGTTAGCCAGATATTGGGTGGGTGTTGTATTGCTTCAGGGATTATTTATTTCCAGGGCCTTTGTTCTGCAAATGATGTGTTAATGTGGTGAGCTAATGGGTGTTTTAAACCTATGTCTGATTGAGATTCCTATTGAACCAGTCTTGTCTGCCTTGGTTCATCTACAGTGCAGGCAATTCAGGATGCCAGCCTTGTATTTGCATTTGAGTTAGCTCAAAAATAGCTTGGGTACAACGGCTGGCAAAGCTGAGGGAGGGTGGCTGAGCAGTCTGAGACGGAGCTGTTAAGTCATACGAATTTTTCTGCTGCCACAGCTATGTTCCTTGCAACACCTCACTCGGCCCGTTTGAAGTTTTGTTCGTGAGTCTCCACTGTGCTGTGGTCCCAACAGTGATCATCACAGGATAGATCTAGCACACAAATTAAAAGTATGAGATTAACTGAGATGTAGTCATTAAGAATCTAATCTGCAGAAGATGCATGCTCTAGTGCTGGTCAAATTAAATTCTAGTAGGAGGTCAGGCTTGTATGTATCTTATTTAATTCCCTCCCTCAGTGAGCAGGGAGCAAAAGAATAACTTAATCTAGATTAGTCAATGTTACCTGCCTCTCTGCAAATGCTCTTTCCATACCAGCAGTGGTGCCCACTTAGCTGGAAGAAAGGCCTGGTGACTCTGGGTATCGTCATTGCTTTTTCATATATATGAGGCTATCAGGCTGTTTCTTCATCAGTCAAGGGTGACTTTTAGGAATAAAGTGATCCATAAGTGCTTAGATGAAGCTGTGGTCCTTGTAGCTGTTGACAAGGATGTGGATTAGACTTTGCTAATTTAGTAATTGGTCTAGTGGTCTTGTGAGGAAAAACAATAATGCAAAGAAAAGATGTAAAATATTTCATTTGAACAAAATCAATTCTTTTGACTTTTGATTTTAGCTACTGAGGGAACTAGAAACAGCATGCTGCTATTTTAACGGTGCAACTTTGGCTTTTTAACTCCAAGCCTTATCATCGTTTTTCACTTTTACAGCTGCATGCAGAAGCCCAACCCAGATTCATAGTTGGTATGAATCATGGTATAAATATGGTTGTTGGGGTTTTTTGTTATATATGAGGCTATCAGGCTGTTTCTTCATCAGTCAAGGGTGACTTTTAGGAATAAAGTGATCCATAAGTGCTTAGATGAAGCTGTGGTCCTTGTAGCTGTTGACAAGGATGTGGATTAGACTTTGCTATGGTATAAATATGGTTGTTGGGGTTTTTTGTTACCTAGTTAACAAAAAATCCTGTACAAAGTTTTCAGTGGGAGGTTGGAGAAAGGAAGGATTTCAATGGATCAAAGTCAGAAATGTGGAGAATAAGCAGCTTTCTAAAATTAGCCTGCAATGAAAATCAGATTAAGCAGAGCATATATAGTACTTTTAGTAGAGCTAGAAACAAAGTATTTCCTTAATTTCCATTCCAGTGTTTTCATTTATATGGCCTTTCCCAAACAAGTGACCAAGGTGTAATAGTCAAAATACGCAGGGAGAAGCATCAATCGGATAGAACAGAAGATTTATTTTGGAACAATACAGATAACTTCATTGTTACAAAAAAAAAAAACCCCAACCAATTTCCTACAACATACTTTGTATGAAGAATGAAGGTTTTAAATCATGGTTTTTATTTTTGGTGTAAAACTCAAATCATATTTGCGTATTTGAATAAGAAAATTTTGATGTCTCATATAAAGCCTTTTCCTGCCAGCCCTTAAAAGTGTACAGTTTCTAATAATAAAAAATCTTTACTCTTTAAGAGACACATACTAGTATGAAGATGTTAGCTGTGCATCAAGCATAAAGAATAATGTTGTCTTGTTATAATGTGTCAAAATACTCTTTAATGAGGGAAGGTATATAAAATGTACAAAGCTTGGTAAAACAGCTAGTAATACCTTCATTACTGTCTGTCAAAAAATGACAGTACTATCAGTAAATGAATGAGCTATAAGGAATAAATGGATAGCTTACAGAAATTGCTTTCATAGTGATCTCTGAACATAGAAGCAGCAGTTTTAAGCCTTCGAATTTCAATGCAGTCATTTTGGCAATAGCAACATATGAATGTGTTTGCTGTCAAAAATGTTTTACTCCTAGGCTTTGGAGTATTTTTTAGTTTTAAATAGCTTTTGTGCAATATTAGTGCATTCTACCCTTTAAAATTGTTTAGCCATTAGCATTATTCTGGACCGTAGAATTCAACCTACTAATTACACTCCTAACAAGTATAGTTACTGGGGTTTTGGCCTTTCAGAATTAATGGACCTCTTTGTCTTGCTCGAGGCATATCAGAGCATAATACCATGAACAAAATGCTGACCTGACCATTGGTTCCAGGATATGATGCTGGAGCATAATATTTCTGAGGCTCATTCCAATAATAAATTACAGTTTTAATGATGGTTTTGCTAACATATAGCAAATAGAAAACACTTTTCATAGATTAAGCAACATAGCTTCCATTAAACCCCTGCAAGGACTAAAGAACAGTAAATTGTTAACCACCTAAGTGTTCGTTTGTTGTACTTTCTGTTGAATTATTTAACACCTTCCTCCTTCTGGCTTTAAGGTATAATCTGCATTAAAAATACTATTACTAATCAGGTTACCAAATCTTAAAACATATATACTGCTTCTGCTATTTTAAATCTGTACATGATGTTTACCTGAGAAGCAGTGAAAGGAGACTATATTTCTCATAAATTAATTGATGAATATTTATATACCAGATGGTTTTTCAAGTGCTAGCCAAAACTGATGGTGTTTAAACCAGAGCAATTGACAAAGATTGAAGTAAGAAGCTCATGAAAATATCTATGCAGGCGTAGTACATTTGTGACTTTCTAACAGACGAATTATTTATGGATTTTGAAGCATAGCTTGCCTACTGCTGATACATTCTTGAGCTTCATATTCTTGATTGTGCATCTCATCCTCTAATTAGCCTGTGCTTTTAAGAGAATGCTTACTGCTGTACATAGCACAAGATTAGCAAGGGCTGAAAGTATGACTAGTAACATGAATACTATCCACAATATCCCTCAGAAGTAAGATTCTGACTTAGTGTCTCATTTTGCTGTGCACACTTTGAAAGGCAAAATCTTTGTTTACTAGTTAAGGATTGAAGTCTGAGACATGGGGGAAGAGGGAGCAACGGAAAGGTGATGGTTTATTTTAAAAGGTGCATTTCAACCTTTACTTAGTTTGTCTATTTTATATAGTCTAAATTAGCTAAATTTCAGTACATTTGTTTTAATGTATTTGTCCAAGCAATCTTTCAGTTATCTAGTAGTGTTTGCTTACAGATTGAATTTTGGTGCCATCATCTGTTGACAGCGTATAATTACAACATGGGCAGATTTGCATCCTAAAACATCTAAGATTACACTTTTTGTATTGCTTGTTTCACATATAACTTCAATTCTTGCACTCGTAGAAAGACCTTATAAATGCTGCTTTAAAGAAAAAAAAAAAACACAGAAGTCTATACAGTGGAGCAGCTGTTGTCTGTTGGATTGGATAGCATATGTGAATACTAGTGCAGACAAAGCAGAAGTTTTACAGGGAAATAAGCTAGACAATGTGAACTCTAGAACAGCATCAATAAAGCTCATTTTCATGTAGGCAGTTTATGTCAAAAACTACAGGTGGTCCTGAGATTTTGCAGCAAGGGTGTGTGGTGTAGTTGTTATTCTGTTTGGAAACTTCTGCTCTTTGTTTTGGTAAGGAGTTTGTCTGACCTGCATAAGCAAAACTATTTGAAATTAATTAACATTGACTTAATTCTGCTGCTCTAGAAACTATAGCTAAAATCCCCATTCATTTTTTCTAGGAATAAAGTATCCTGCCAGTATTCTGTGTTCTCTTCAATACTAGCATCTGAAAAAAGAAGAATGATTGGTTTCTTTGCTTTACCAAAATGGTGTATTTAAATTCAGCAGAGACAAGAAGATTTAACATGAGTCTTACTTGCTGCTAGTAGATGCCTACACTGTAATCAGGCATTTCTAGCTGTGAGGTGTTGTAGTAGTAAGGTTCCTTTCCACATTTGTAGGTCACTATCTTCTCTCCATTTGCAGCCTCAGTCTCAGCCTCCATTTATATCAGTTCAGCAAAAGAAGTAAGTATGGAGATGTCAGAGATGTCTGGAGTAAGAGTCACAGCTGTCAGAATGAAGAATGAGACTTGGCTATACCTCAGGGCTATGTGCCTGATGCTTGTGGGTGAAAGTCATTCTCCAAAGATGTCTGTGTCTGAGTTGATCTTTTTCCATTAACAGCCAGTGGAGAGAGATGCTGACAAGATCTCACCCTGAGGCGGACATTTATAACTGTGGCAGGCATACCTGCTTCTATCCATTGACAGTAACAGGACTTCAGACTCAACTGGAGATGCTACAGTCTGAACTTTGCTAAGATGGATCCCGTACAATATATCCACACTGCCACCAGACTTCTGTTGCTGAAAAAGAGGCTCCATGATGAGCGTCTACAAAAGGTTGTCATCTGAAAAGGAATTACTTAAAAAATCCCAGAGCAGCATGCTGGAAACTGGCCCAGCACTGAGCAGGGGGTTGGAGCAGACAACTGCCAGAGTCCTGTCCACCTACAGCTTGTAAGTGGTTTTGGGTTTCAAGCAGGTACCTTCTCTCAAGGATGAGAATCCAGGGGAAAAGCTTTCTCTTGTAATGTGTCCAGGATTTCTGTGTGTTATAGGTGATCCTTAGCAATCAAAGAGATATATAACATTTATAAGTCAATGGCAGATCTATGCTGCACAGTAAGCTGCCCAGGTGAACTCAAAACTTGTCACTGATTTTTGCACTCTCTTAATCTTCCTGTTTATTCTGTGCTTCATTGAAGTCAATCTCTGCTGGACAGACTGTCATTCAGGCTAGGCCTGTCCTGCTGTCTGCATTCTCTGGGGAACACCCTTCATCCTGATAAATGGTCTATTAGGAGAGCACATGTCAGAGAGAAACCCTCTGTGAAGCTAAATAGATTAGCGTCTCTTCTCTCTGAGCAGTCTCAGTGGAATGAGGTAGGCATGATCGTTAAAGCGGATTTAGAATGAGAAGAGACTTTTTCCTCAGGACAGAAAATTGCTCCGAGTTTAGAAATGTACAAATTAGTTCTGGTAAATGTATAAAGGGAAAACTCTCAGCATTAGCACTTGGCACCAGAACGGTCACAGTTGTTGATGGTCTGGAAGTTGCTGAACTTTCTTATGGTGCCTGCTTGGGAATTGAGTAGAGACAGCCTTTCTCTGTGGAGGTTTTGTAATGCCTTTCTGTAATTACAGCAATTGCTAGCATGGAAGACTGGTACTAAAAAAGCGGTGGTTATTCTTGCAGTGCAGTTTAGCAGCTGTAGCTATGTTAGTGGGACCAGCAAACCCCCAGCAAAGCGAGGGAATTTCTTGTTCTTACAGACATCCCATCCCCCTAGCTGTGGCATTGTAAGTCATTGCTGTGCTCTCCTTGACCCTCTAAACACATCATGGTAACAGCAAGGCCAAAAAAATCCCTTACAAATGGAAAACCTGCCCTTGAAACCATCTGTTTACAAGTGTGACTTAGTATGAGATATCACACACCCAAATGCCTCTGGTTCATCATCTGGTGCTGCTGCCCTTTCCCTGGTGCAGGTTTCCTCAGGCACAACATGGAGAGGGGAGAGGGGCGCTTGGTTTGCTACTATTGGCTTCTTTGTGGAGTTTGGGAAGCACTAGGGAGAGGAACACGAGCTCAGTTGTTTCTGAGGTTAGTGGACATTTAGCAGAGGTTGGCTCTGTTCTCCTGCAGACCTTCAGAAGCATCTTTGAGATCCCGAAGTTGCTGCTGCTTTTTTTTAATATTTTGTTTTCCTTCAGTGTATTTACATTCTCCCTTTCTCTGCATTAGTGAGTGAGCATGAAAGGAAAACTGATTCAGAGCTTGTCCCCACAACTATTTGTGTCCCAACCAGCCATTTCCACTAGCAGCAAAAGTCGCCATTTCTCTAGTCTTGAGCTTATTCACCGCTCTGTGGATGTTTGAGGTGTTGCAGGGGTGCCTTTGGGAAAGGGAAAGCCTGTGCAAAGGGTAGGCAGACGAGATCTTGGTGCTTCTTTTTTGTTGCTTGCGGGAAGTAACATGCAAAAGCGCTGATTTTCATCCTGGTTGGAGCCAGTCCAATGGAAACATCTCAGCTCTGTTGACACGAAAGAGAGTAGAAAGTCCTCATTGGTGGCATTTGTACTAAAACAGGGAAGGAATGCTGCCAAAAAACTTGTGTGAAGAGTGGTTATTGCTCAGGAAGAGGGTAGAAAAAGACTATGCTGAGAGAAACTAATTTTAAATGAATTAAAGGGAGATAAATTCACATTTTCTGGTAGAGCATCTTCCAGGAGAAGAAATCAAATAAAACATATTAACACTAGTTTTAATGAAGGATTAAGTGAATATAGTAGATTTTTAAATAATAGTAATAAAATGCATGTTGTAAACGCATGTAATCACATGCAGTTATTGTTCCTAAACTGCATCTTGGTTTTTGCAGCAGTAATAGATTCTCTGTCTGCCTGGGAAGATTTGGTAGACAATGACTGCAATGATGGTACAAAAGTTGAAAGAGGTCATGTGGGGGAAAGAGAGTTCTGGAAGACTCTTTTCAGCTCTTTCTTTTGTTGTTATTTATTTAAATGCAAATCTTTCAGGAAAAAAAAAAAGTCCAAAATCTGTTAAATATTCAGTAGCTTTGGTGGATTCATGAATGTGAGGCTGCAGTTACAGAAACTTGTCCAGGGAAACAAGGCACTTCTAGTATGGTGAAGGAAGAGCAGAGTATAGCAAACTCTTAAACTCAGCCAAGGCCTCTAGTGTATTTTAGTGTCTTCTAACGGTGTACTTCAAAAGTCATCTCTTAAAAATAACTTATGTAGGAAAATACTCACTTTGGTCATCTTCAGGCAGACCTAAGCAGTACTGAATTCAGACAGCTATAATCAGTGCAGCTGCTTTCAGATCTGTGAATGACAAGTGCCTGTAAAGGCGTGGTATGTTATTGTTAGCAAAGCAGGTTGTTGTGAAGCCTGGGACCGGGTCATCATGCACAATTGTAGTCGCCAGCGTGGTATCTGAAAACGTCGTTCTGCTGTGAATGTGCTACTTCACGTTCTGGTTTGTATCAGTGGAAGTAGCCCTCCCCGGGCTGAGACGGTCTCCCAGGGCTGGACAGAGTCTGATGCAAACAGGTGCAAAAGCTCATTTTCTGTTTCTGTCCCTTGGTAAATCAGTGTTTGTACAGTGTGGCATTCACTCCCTGGGCAAAGTGCAGTAAAAATGTGGCTGCTCCATGTGAGTCCTGTGAGAATGGTACTAAACCTTCCTGCAGCGCTGGGGGGCCTGGGGAAACCCCCCCTTTTCCTCTGTCAGTCCTAAAGAGGGCATGAGAGTCACCTCTTCCACCTAACAACATTATGGCATGCTAGAAATATGTAATTTCTTGAAAATTTATTAAGGTTAAAACTTACTTGACCTATTTAAAAAATGATGCTGTTTCCAGGATATCAACAATAAAAATAATACCTGAAAGAGACCTACAGAAAAGCTTGGATGCATGTCGTGAATGTCATGTTATTTCATGGCTTTATGTTTAAGCATCTTAATTACCACATCCACTTACACTTAGAAGATTACCAACTAGAACAGGTTCAAAACTTTGTTTAAATGAAGTCTATGTGGCATAAAAAGAATTCACAGTAAACATCTGTGAGATGTAGGTAGAGATGACAAAAATGTGTGGTTCAGTATTTATTGTGTACTGGTATTGTTATTCTTGTCTTTTTAATGTTTCTACCATACCCCATTATGAGTTCATTACAAGGGCTTTGCCTTTACAGTATGACATGAGTAAGCTTATGTTTGGCATTATATTATTGTTACATCATTTGCTTGTAAGCTCTGCCTATTTTACTGCTGAATTATAAATTTTTAGCAATATTATTTAGAAAATAAATGTCAGTAAGTGTCTAGGATTTTTTCTGGTTTTATTCAAGTCAGTTTAAATTCAAACTGTTCAAATCGGAGATAAAATACAGCTTAGTAGGGTGTATATATAACCTAACAGTCATTTAGCACTGACTAGGACTGGCCAGAAAATTAATATTTAGGGAGGGCTTCATACATTTTGGGACAAAAAAATCTCAATTTTTTTTCACTGCTTCTTGAGGAAAAAAGAGACAAATTCTCTATCTGATGCAGTTGAGGGCATGGAAGGTGGATCTTCTATATCCAAGCATACTGGGTATTTAGGATCATATATTATTTAATCTCACTTTATAGTCTCAACTTCCACATCCCTCTTTGAAAGCACATTTGGAATATTATTGTGTGTTTGTTCTCTTGCTTTCAGCTGGGGACAAGCTGCTACAAGGACTCAAGCTTTGTGTCCTCAAGCCCAAGGTGTCCAGAGAAGGACTTGTCCAGGTGGACTCCTTTCTACACCTTAAGTCTGAATGGTTGGATGCCATTCTCATCCCAAGCTGTGTGCAGAGTAACAGGATGCTTTCCCATGACTTGCTAATCCAGCTTGGGAGGCGAGCAAGGTGGGTATTTGCTGATAAGCTGCCTAGAAGTCAAAAAGAATCCATTTTTCAAATATTGAAATTCATAAGAAGAAAGGGCTTGCCTCTTCGCCCTGTCCCACCCCCAATATAAAATAAAAATTCATAGTCCTTTAGGAAACTGGCACATCACATAACAAGTAGGTAAGAATGAATTGTTCCTTTCAAGTCAGTTTTTGAAGAGGAAAATATTTAGAAAGCAAATCTTGCAGTCTAGATAACGGTAATTTTGTTTTATGCGACTGCCAGTGAAGAGTCTGGTGTCAAAATGCAGTGGTACTTGTAAGTAGTAATCAATAAACATGAATTATTTAGGAGACCCAGGATAAAAATGGGCAAGTATTAAAATAGAATCAATCTACTGTATAAGCAGTAAGGAACGTGTATGAATTTCTGGCAAATTGGTAGTGACATCCATTTGGAATCTCAGTTTATGTGCATAAAAACAAAGCATAAGTGAATATTTCATTATCTAAATGTAAATAAATTATATATAAATTTTAACTAAACTGCATGAACTAACTGTTAAGGAACAAGTATCTTAAGTTAGAGCACTATAGTATATAAAAGCAGGAAT
>NW_010564124.1:58238-69880 GCF_000687285.1 Phaethon lepturus
TGGTGCAAGAAGTGACTGCATTTCAAATAAATACAAGCGCCTAGAAATCCTATGAGATCAGTCAGAGAGCAGAGGGATTCAACTGACCACCACATTTTAAAACAACCTAGAAGGAAGAGATGAGACAGTTTTAGGAGTGACTGCTTTCTCTGTGTGACTGGTAGAGAGGTTTTAACGCTATTCCAAGGTGGAGAAAAAAACCAAATCTATAGTAGAAATGGCAACACACAAGAGAGACTGATTGAGGCAATTTACTTTGCTAGACATCAAATGCTTTTTTGAGGCTGTAACTGATTGTTCAAAAAATTATCTCAGATCAAACACCCATAGCTAAACAAAACCTAGTAGAAGAGTCTGTGTGTGAAAGGGGCAATGAGAAAGTCTCATTTAACACAGGCACTATGTTATTCACAGTTTTTGCTTATTCTGTCTGCAGAAGACAGGTCCCAACAGAGCTGTTGGACCCTGGAGAAGCCTGATGAGAGATGTCATTCCAAACCCACTGACACAGAAATCACCCCACAGAGAGGAAGAGGAGTAATAGTCCTCACATGTAAATGAAGTGAGGGAAGGCCTGAGAAATGCTTCAGAATAAGAAAAAAGTTGAGGTCAGGAACTAGGAATGCCCAAAAGAGCACTTTGGAGAGCAAGCGCCTTTGGGACAGTAAGAAAATGCTGAACAGGTAATGGAGACAAGAAAGAGGGTAGAGATAATCCCTCTGAAAATACTAAAATGAGCTTCTTAACCTACAGTTGTATCTATAGTACATGTCTGAATAGATATGGGGACAGGAAACAGTTATTTGTAAGCTAAAGCAAAAAATAATGTTGGGGGGTTAATTTTTTTTTTTTAATGCAATAAATGACCTGCATAAAACAGGGAGTGAGATCATGACCCTGTTTAAGCCAGTGATAAAATCCTTTTGACTTCAAGTCACAATGAAGGCTTTTCACTCACATTTCATGGTCGCTCCTCACCATGTCACATTAGCTCTACCTCAGTGTTAGAAGTCAATACTGGGCCTTCAGTTGTGTGGAAAGTTATATAGATGCATATGCAAGTGCTGTATGTTTTGTACATTGAAGTGTACATGGCTGACTCCCGTTTTGTTGTTAGAAAAACTGAGGCACGGGGAGCTGGAGATAGGACTAAAGCTCCTGACTTGCAGCACAACACTTTGTGGCTGGCAGCATGGTGCTTCCCTGTGCTCTGGGTGTCCCTGAGAACCCAAAGTGCCCTAGGGACCTCCTGGGAAAATGGGCCACCACATGTTCCTAGAAAGCTTGTATTACTCAGAGCATGAGACAGCACTGCTTTACGATTTGCAGTGAGCAGAGAGGTTGATGAGAATAGCAGTCGTGCATCTAGAGAAGTGTGAGTCCTGGTAGAGCCGTGATAGCCTTTAATAGGTAGTGATGTACACATTCAGATGCAGTACAGGTATAAACATACTAATCCTTATGATGCTCCTGCTGTGCAAGTATGACAAGCAGTGTTGCAGGCATGCAAAAAGGCAGTAAGATAAATTAGGTTTCTCAATGTTATGCAGCAAATTACAGACAAAGCCATAATTCAGGCACACCATGATCCTCACTCTGTGTCCAATCCTACTAATTGCTCAAAGTCTCTTTGCTGTTGTCACCTATAAAAGGTAGTTACATATTTGAAAATTCCCCTGCTGCTTGCTTGGAGAGCTATTAAAGAACCCACATGCAAGAGATGAACAGAACAAGACTGTAAGTTTCTCATTGTTTAACGGAAATCCGGGGCTGGCAAACTCGTCCATCACACGCGGGAGTGGTGCGCTGAATTGCAGAAGAAAGACTTTCATAACAGTGTTTAAAATGTAATTGACAAATCTGAGGATTTGATCTGAATCTTACAGACTGTAAGAAAATTAATCTGAATATTGCAGCCCTTCAGTGTTTGGAATTTCTATTGCTTTCAGGGTCTGCAAGATTAGCCCCCAGTTTGCAAAGGAGAAGCCTTACCTGACAGGCTTCTGAGGAATGTTTCTCTTTGAAGAAATAATTCAAACCACCAGTTCTTTCTAGATCATTATTAGGCACCTTCATCCCTGTGCTGCAGTTACTGGTTTCGTTGTGCATGGAGTGAATTAGTGCCATGGTTCAGCTGGATTTCATGATTGTATTATCCAGTTGGTAGTAAAATCCATTCACGTCAACTCTTTGAAATACCAACCTGTTGTGGAGGCAAGGTCATGTTTCATGGGAGCTGGTTACATTACGAGAGAAAGAAAACATTTGCATAGTAGGCTGTTTAGCTCTTCTTTGAAACTGAACTTTTGGACAAGCAGGAGGGAGTAAAAAGGGAGGAAAAATCCTGAAAAAATCTCAGGATGAGTGAAGTTTCAGTAAATTACTGATTACTTAACTGTATTATTTGCCTTAAAGGCAAAAACATCCTGTGCCTTTGTTCTGCTGTTATCCTGCTGGAGTCAAGTAAATTTAACAAAGTTGTTGAAGCAAAGAATTAAATGTACTTGTAGGACTCTCACCACTTGGGCACCGAGTATTGCAGAGCCAGCAGTTTCTCCTTCCCCTGCCCGCTTGGTTCTAACCCAGACCCACCACCCCCTTGCACTTGCATGTATGTGTTGCTGAATAGACCAAGCATGTGCTTATTCTCTTCTTCCAGCTCTACTCAAGTTTAAATTCATAGATTTTAAAGTTCCTTCTGCTGTTATTTCCTTAGCTGCTTCTCCTGTGATACTTTTAAAATATGTCCTGCCCTATAACCAGGAGTAAAAGCAGTACATTGATATTGCTTTCAAACATCTGTATAGTCTAAAAGGCAAGCCCATGTAAAATGTTTTCCAAATGAACTTGGCTAAAATTTCAAAAGTATAGATGGATGGAGAGAGTGGATTTCCAGCATATCCAACAGTAGAAGAGAAGTAGAAGCAGTTTGTCTTAACATATCCTCTAGAATTCTGTAAATGACCAGCTTCAGGTGATACGCCCTTTTTAAAGCACCAAATATGTGTCTAGACTCATTGCAGTGACAGCAAAGTTGTTTGACAGTGGTGTCCATCTATTAGGACAGCAAAATGATCACTGATTCTTACATGAGTAACAGAAACATTAACTTAAAGATCTTCAAAAGGAGGATTTTGTTAGCCACAAGGGACAAAAGGAAGGGGGCAAAAAAAGGACTGAAGAAAGTGGTATACAAAGAAGCAATTTAATGCAGATTTGCCATACGGCAAGATAATAATGCTTGAATGTTAGGAACCGCAGAAACTCCATGAACACATATTTTAAACACTTAATCTGTTTTACAAACTATGTACATTCTTCTGCTAAATAAGATGAATTTGGATTCAGGAAGCAGCACATCCTGACAAATCTCCTCCTAGAGGCATCCATTAATATAAATCAACAGTAGCAATTTTGTTTGATCATTTATTTGCAAGAATCATTAAGGTTTATTAGCATAATTATTCCCCGTGGGACTTCATGTCACATAAATGAAAAATGGCATTATCAATATTTAGAAGATAAGTGCGTAATGTTCAGAGTACTTAAACAGTACTCTGCAGGTGGTGTCCAGCTGTGGCAAATTAGATTAGGTTTGATTTCTAAATTGTAGAAATATAAATTCAGTACAACTGTTTATTTCAAAACTATATTTGCGTATTGTGCAAGGCATAAACACACAACCAGACTCTATAGTTACTTGTTGTGGTACATGTGTGTACATTGTTTTCTGATTTCAAGTAAGAAACTTGTCTGAAGATATCAAATGGAAAGTGAATGTTGCTTACTTATGTAAGTCCTTTTATAATCTTGTCTTTTTTGCTTTTTACAGTTCTCTATGATGACCTGACATTTTCTCAGTGGAATGAGAGGACTTTCTCCCTCATCCTCCTATTTCCTTCCAAGGAAAATAGTAGTTACGGTGTCATTAGATCTCCTTCTCTACAGAGACACAGAGAAGGGTCCTGCTTTCTTGCAGTAGCTCTGAGACCAAAATCAGCTGGTGCCCCAACTCTGTGATCACCTCAGTACTAAGAATGAGCTTGGTTTACATTAGCACTTTTTGAAGCAGGCACAGGGACTGATGCATAGCGAAGTCATTTGGGTAAGATTGCGCCAGTCCTTCCCCTTAGCAGGCAGCTGCCTGCAGTGTGGCATGAGCCCCACGCTCGTGGCCTGCGGGGCAGGCACTTTCAGGTTTCTGAAGGATGCCAAGGAGGTCAGAGTTAAGAAGAGAGTATATCGGAATGTAATTATGACAATTTGAGGGAGGTCAAATGAGTGAACTACCTGCTTGTCGTCTGCTTTGGGGAAACACTGCGCATCTTTGGTTCCCCTTGCTGCTGCTGGAGCAAGTGCTGAGCACCAGGCATGAGCAAGGGCGCACGCTGCTTTGGGGAAAAGTGGCCAAAGGTTCCTGCCCAGATGAGTTACCATCAGAATGAAAGCTTTTGATTGAAGGAAGGGACTAGTTGAGAGTCCAGCTGTGGGGTGGCAGAGTAAACACAGCTTTCGGGGCTGGGTGAGCCCCACTTTTGGGCAGCGGATCCACGGTGTGCAGAGCAGCATGGTGCGAGGCAGGGAATGTGGGCACTGAGCCTGCAGCCACCCGGGAAGGCTTCTCAAGCCCTCCCTACAGCTGCTGGCAGTGCTGTGATCCCCCCAGCTATGCAGTGCCCCACATCAGTGTGCCCTTTCAGCAGACCTGGCATGCAGTGTCGCAGCAAAGGAATCATGCTGAGAGATGAACAGACTGGGAATGCCTTGCAGGCAGAAATTGGTGGGCTGTGTCTGGTCCATAGCAATACGGAGGCAGTTCACCAGTGAATTTTTTTTTGGAGCACAAAGCTGCTGTTTAATCAGCAGTGAAATGTATCATTAACCACTGTGTGCTCTTCTCCCTTCTAAAGGCTCTTGAATAAAACATCAAGAATTTTGCTAAAAATGCCCCAGGGCTCCTCCAGACACATCCCCATGCGGGGCAGGGAAGCAGAGCTTTTGCCAGCCCACGGCTCCTCACAGGGCTCTGCCGTGGCTGACAGGCAGGATGAAGTGCCAGTGTAAGAGATGGATGCAGGCAGCAGAATTACTTTCACATTGCTCTTGGCCCTTTCTGGGACTGATGTTTGTTTTCTGTTATTGCCCTTCAGTTGCCCTTTCTGTTGGTTGTCTTAAGGTTATGGTTAAGGATTAGTTTGTTAAATACTCCATTGTTTGCAAATGGCATCTTTCTTAGTTTTCCACTCTTTGCTAAGCTCCCCTTTGAAGCTCCTCAGTTTTTTAATTATTCACAAACGTTAAACTGAACTCTTTGGAATTAATTGTGTTTGGTGATATCTTGCAGGCATGAAAGGGATCTGCTTTCTTCTAAGCATGTTTCTTGGTGCTCTCTTTTCCACTCCAGTTAGAATATACACTAACACCTGGACATGGTGCTTCCAAGGGAGTAGGCAGTCCAGGAAGCATATGCCATCTCACCCTTCTACTTGGTCTATACTTTTCTATGGGTGCTGCTATAGGGAGAAGAAAAGTAAAGCTTATTAATAACAGTTTTTTCTCAATATCTCATTTGGCCCTGGAAATTATCAATCTTCCTTCCAGAGGTGTACGTTCTGATGGCATTGCGTACAAAATACTGAAAAGGAAACCGTGACCTGGTCAAGTGCTTAAATGGTGGCCAGAATCAGCTGAGGGGATGATGATGGCTGGGTTGAGGGTAATGACTGGTTTCCCTCTGAGACGCTCCCTTTGCCCTGTTCAGCTGGGCACTTTGGCAGATGTGCTCGTTGCAGGCTGGTGACTCAAATGCCTCCTCTAAACCCCGCGTGGGAAAGACAAGGATAGGATAGAGTAGGGAAAAACATAAGTCTGGTATTTAATCTTTCTGCTTCCCAAGTAAAAGCTACAAATGGAGCTTGTTAACTTGAGGGGCACTTTTTGACAAATAATTAAACCAGATTAAACTAGATACAACTTTTTTGAAAATCTTTGCAAACAGAACTTTCATACTCATAAACATTTAGATTCTCAACTAAAAATCATCACTGTTCATTTTCTTAAGACAGACCTCAGTCCTCTTTCTTGAACTTAGGATCTTTAGTCTTTTTCACAGGGGACAGGAGTTTGATTATGGTAGATAAGTGGATAAAGCTCTTGCTACACAAACCAGAAGCGTCGTTATAGCAGTGGTTTGACAACATTCTTTACATAGAAGAACTATATTTGCTCTGCGTAGCACATTTGTTTAAAAAAAATGATGACAGGTGAAGCAGAAATCCCGGTAATTGCAACTTGTATTCTCCCCAGTGTTTGCTAGTTGTATTTAAAAAAGCATGGTGGACATGGTGCTCTAATTGGTTTTTTTCATCACTGAATGCTAGCCAAGTTGTGCCAGATGCACAGGAGAAATGCCCAGTTCCATAACCCAAACAGATCTACTAGCCAGTTGGCAAGAAAGCTCAGACTTTGCTGTGTGCTAAAAAAGCTCATTTCCCAGCTCACTGAATGGATGTTGGATGTTGTACAAAACCTGGCTGATGTTGGTGGTTGATTGCTGCCTTTTTTCAGGTTACCTATAAGAAGCAATTGAACTCCAATAGACATTAAAGTAGGCAAATAATAAGAAAGTCTAGAATATATAGGACACTTACAAACTACTAAACAATGTAAATAATGTTGATCAGTGGGAGAGGTGCAGAAAGCCGGGAACTTGGTATTGGTTGGAGTAATAGGAATGGGACAGAAACTGCAGAGAAACAGAAGGACCCAAAGAAAATAGGAAAGAAAGAGTCGGAGAGCCTAAGGCAGTCTTCCCATCTTGACCCTGAACAAATCCTGAAAGGCTGAACACTGGCTGGAGAGAGACTTGAAAATGAGTGATGAAATAGTGTCCTAATTCCCTACTTTTGTTTTGCAGCTCAAACTCATTTGGTGCTGTATGTTTCAAGAAGCACTTATGTTTTCTGGCATTGCTAATGTAGAAACAAAGAAATGACAAGGATTGCGTGGAGGTAAGAGATTGTGGGATGAAAAATGATTTTGTCAACACATAAGCCTGGAAGGGACTGTCTAATCCTTCTGCCTGCACGGAAGCAGAATCTAGTGTAGTTGCACTACAGTACAATTTTTATTTTAAAAATTCTTTCTACAAACTACCTCAGGAGTCTGTTTTGTTGTTATCCTGCCCTTTTAACTAGAATAACAATTCTTTCATGTCCAACCATGTCCAACAAAAATATCCTCTGTAAGAAACTTTTGAGTGTAACATCACTGTGGAATAAAATTCATCTGTGGTCTTTGGAACTTATGTATTCAGCCATTAAAAACAGTGTGTTTCCTCAGAAGAGTAGGCGGGTGCTTTGTAAACTTGAATAAATCATATTATAATAAATATTAATAGGAAATGTTAAGAACTCTGAGTTTACCCAGAAATGCATGCTATACAATGCTGTGGATGTAAATTCATTCTAATAGTTTTAGTCACATCAGCCTTTATATGCAAAGCTCACAGTTTTTACTCCTGACCAGTAGGACTGAGCAGAGGTGGAAGCCCAAAAATGAAGAACATGGTGCCCCTAAAAGACTAATTTCTGTTCATGTCCATCGCACAAACATCCTTTCTGGCCTGAGACATTCCATTTATTCTCTTTATTCTTTGAAAACTCAATACTACAGCTAAATATTTATTAAACCCACATTTTTCTCATCAGGAACAGCTGTATTTTTTGTTGAACACATTTGAAACACTGAGTATTTTTTGTCATGTGTAATATTTTTGTTTACAGTCCATAATGTCATAAGTAAAAGATCACTTCTCCCTACTGCTGCCATGTAATGTATTTTCCCTACTTCTGCAGGATAATTTAAAAAAAAGTGTGAAGATTTTCTTGACAGTGATAGCACCTTAGCTGCTAAATCTGCTATCCCATCCATCACTAATCTCAAGCAAAGCAAGCATTAGTTTCTCTGTGACTTATCTAGGTCTTCAGTAGATCAATAGCACAGCTCAGATGTTTCAGACTCTTCCCTGTTAATTCACATTTATCTTTTCATCCAAAGAAGGTAAATTACCTTACAGAGAAGCTGTGTTATCCCCAAGAGCAGTTTATAATGTTGCAAAGTCAGCATGACCCACATATCTTATCTCAGCTGGAACGCATTTGTCACTGTCTCATTCTATGATCACCTGGTAAAACGCCCTAGAGAAGAGGTAAACCTGCAAAATGGCTTCACCATCTTCATTTAATGACCTTTTCTGCTGTGTGCTCCTGCATCACCTTCAATTTGAACTGCTAAAATAAGGAGAACTTTGTTTTTCCCTTTGATGTGCCATTTCGTAATTTTTATCGTGAGCGAAATTTTCATTCCTCAGCAGTCTTCATTTCTGCTGCTATGAATTGATTAGTAGGTGGTGACACGGAGACCAAGAACTGAATCAGTTATTAATATGCTATGCTAACCCTGAGAAAGGACTGCTGAGTTTAACTCTACACTTGTACAGTGGGCTGCTGGTTACCTGAAGCTTTGCAGGCCCTGGGAGTGTTTCACGCTGTTAGGAAAAAGGAATGAGAAGCAGGTCATTGACCGGTAAGCTGTAACCAGGCTGCTGCACGAAGAAATGCTGTATGAAACAAGAGTCTGACACCAGTTATGCAGCTGGGACTCATTCCTTTCCAAACTGTAGTAAAGTAGATATTTCATTACCTGTTATTCTAAAAACCTCATAAATTATATCATGGAAAGAAAAATTAAATAGAAACACACTTGACTTTTAAGGAGTCTGACCCAGCTGGTTGCAAAAGCAGTACATTTTTGTTCTGTTCCTTCAGATGAGCTGAGCAGCAATGCCTGGACTGAACTCTATTCTGCAAGTGTTAAGTTCTTGGGTCTTTAATTAATTGGTGCCATCAAGGAGATCTGCTTTTTGACATGAGGAAAAGGTAGGTCTGTTTTCAACACAGTGCTTGATTTCTTCCCAAATAAGAACATAATTGGGAGGCCCCTACATGGAGCAGTGACTTGCTGTGACCACACAGCTGGGAGGAGTAGCAAAAGCAGATGCTTCCCCTGCAGGTGGAGGTACATTGTCCAAGGAAGATGACCTTGGTGAGGAGAACAGGATGTGCCAGGAAGGCACAGGACAGATCACATGCCCAGATGCAGGTGCGCTACCTGTGTGCCTGCATCCCCTGCAAGTTTGTGGGTGATCCAAACAGGGAGGTGCAGTCAATGCCCCAGGGGACCAAACAGCAGCCCATGGTTGCTGTGAGGGG
This sequence comes from Phaethon lepturus, assembly GCF_000687285.1. Lineage (NCBI taxonomy): Eukaryota > Metazoa > Chordata > Aves > Phaethontiformes > Phaethontidae > Phaethon > Phaethon lepturus. Next base: position 67,511 of record NW_010564124.1, read on the forward strand.
AGCAGCAAGAAGACTAAGCCTGGCTCTTTACCGAGAAGCACACTGGGAGTCCGAGAGGCTGATGGTCACCAACTGGAAAAGAGGAAGTTCTGGCTGGATGTAAGGGGAAAAAAAAGTTAAGACAACCAAGCTTTAGGACAGGAGCCTGCGGTTCATGGGGGAGGTCTCAAGAAGAGATGAGAGCAGCAGTTTTATTTGAATAGGGGGGAGGTGATTGTTTTCCAACTTTAAGTATTTAATTTAACAAACAGAGCCAGACAAGGATATATTGGGTGTTTCTTTGGACTTTCTGGAGTATTTTCTCCTACATGGGGTGCCTGTACATGCTGAAAGGTTACTTACCTTTCTTTGGAAATCTGCACACGCAGTATGTTTATGGAACTGTCCCTGTGGCTTAATTTATGTTGGGGAAAACTATCAGAGCATTAAAAGTAAGAGTTTTTGAGCACAAATTGCCATAAGTTGTTGAGAACAAAAAAATTCTTTGGTTGCATTTTTTTTCTTCTTTGCATTTTAAACACACTGCAACAAATCTGAAATGTATGGGAAATAAAAGAACAATGAGGCACTGAGGACTGGAAACCTCAAAATATTTTCCCTTTGGGATCTTGCTAGATACTGGTGCTGTGTTCTGTTCCTTCCATGAAAGATAAACTGCTCACAAATACTGTCTACATGTGAATATAAGCCACCTCTTAATTTTAAAAATAACTTTGTGAACTGACTTGTTGGTTTTTGATATATGTGTGGGTATTTTCAAGCATTTTTACTCCCACTTTTCTGTCTGAATGCCTTGCTGTCCTGGATATTGAGTCAAGGTATACTTATGTTCTCATTTTAGAGTGTTGCTGTTCCAAATTAAGGACATCATGTGAGCAAAGATGAAATTTTATGTCTGAAGATTATTTGCTGTTATATCCAGAAGTGAGGTGAGGGGACCTGATTTTGTTTGTGGGCTTTTTTTTTTTTTGTAGGAAAGAAAATTCCATTTATTTCCAGTGATGCATATAGCTGTTTACTAGTGACAGCAGAAGTATCTTTTTGCACCTTTATCACCCTGCCACCTCCAAACTTTGAGCACTGAAAGTCAGTGCTGTGTCACCATAATTAAAAGCTTCCTACTTTCTAAGTCAACACCTTGGAATAATTAGGGAAATTTTTTTTTTTTACATTTACCTGTTTCCTTGCCTACTGTTGAAGAAACTGATTTATTTTTTTTTTAAATAGAGCTGTAGTGGTAATGCCACTTGGGAAGAAGTAGGGAAAGTTTATGATCTTCTTCTGTCTTATCTCTTGTCTGCTTGTATCAATTGAGTTACAAACATGGTCTCCTATAGTTTACCCCCCTCCCAAGCATTGTCAGAAAACATTTTTCTTGTGAAAGGGCAAAGAATAACCAAAGCTTCAAAATTAATTCCACTAATTTGGGAAATTTTGTAAAATATTTGGAACTGATTTAAACTGATGTGTTCTCATCCCATAAATGTATAGGCATATCCAGCACAGAATCAATGTAAGTATGCAGGCTTCTTTTTACCTAATTCTGAGAGGTGTTCTTCTCTTAAGCTTTATTCATTTTAATTAATTTTATAAAGTAGGTGACATGAATGAACTTTAACTACTGCTTTAAATAAGCTTAAATGTCTTTTCTATATAATTATGTGAAACTCAATAAAGGTGAGAAAAGTGGTAAAAGTGGGTGGGTAGAGTTTGGGGAATTGGATGCTGCAATGTTCATCTTCCTGGAACAAAGCCAGGCTGGAGAGGCTCTCTGGGGTGAAGAGCTGTGCTCTCTGTAAGATCTGTCTCCCTGGAAAAATTAAGGGCTGGGTTTTCCTTTTGCCTATCAGGTTTAAGCAAGGCATAGTAGGTACCAACCCAGAATCATGGGCAATTGTATATTCTGGTGATGTTCATGGTTAATGTTCTGGCTGCTGCTTTCTCCCTTGTGACTGTATCCCCCATACTTGTTTGGGATCCATTGGAATAGTTCTAAAGGAGAGAAATTCTTAATTAAATGCTTAAAGTAATACTAACTTAAAGTAATATTTGAAGAAACGCTCTTGAATAGATTTTTTTTTTTTTAAGATAGTTTGGTAATCGTGTTTCTTCCATCTCCCTGGGCTCAGCGCTCGCCTCCTGCTGCCTCTCCAAAGCAGGGGCGTGGATGGATGTGCCGGTAACCTGGCAGAGGCTGCTCCTCTGCAACATCGTGTTTTCCTGCTCCTGCAGCGTCTGTGGATGCAGGAAAAGGTGCGGCGGCCCCTGCTCATTTACACGGGCGTTCAGAAGGGACTGAGAAAAACGCGTTCTCGCTGTGGCGCTGCCCAATGCGTGCGGAGGTCCCAAACCCCAGAGGCCGGATTCGAC
>NW_010564125.1:0-9530 GCF_000687285.1 Phaethon lepturus
CAATGTATGAAGACACATTAAATCCCTTAACCCTTTAGTGAAAAGATCAAGACCCAGACAGATACATTCGGAGCTATATTTCTGACTCTTGACATAATTGAGCTTGAAACTGCCATCATAAATATATCCCATCAAATATCCCATCATATATGCATCATATATACCAGACTATAGAGTCTATGAGCAACACAACAAATGCAATTCTTGCCTTATATGAAGTAGTATCAGGAATATCAAAAATAGTGCTCCAGAATCGATTTGCATTAGATGTGGTGTTGGCATCACAAGGTAATGTGTGTATACTGGTAAATGCTACCTATTGTACTTACACTGATCAATCTGGCCATATAGCTACTGAAATGTCTACCACAAGGAAAAATTTACAAGTCCTCCATAAAGTGGAGGAATGGGAATGGAAAGGGGACTTGTGGGGATTGTTACCAGACCAGATACTGGAGGATGGTTTGGGAATATTTTTAGGTTGATCTTGAAGTGGACCATTAATCTATTACTAATTAATCCATTACTTTTATAACTAATCTATACTATTAATCTATTACTAATCATTATAATAGCTTATGTAATAGTGCAGTTGATTCTGTGTTGTCTGAAAATGGGATATAAACAAATGAAGAACAAAAAGAATAACTCTGAGTGAGGCAAAAAAAATGTTTTTGTAAATGGAAATAGAAAAGAAGCATAAGGAGGAGTTTGAAAACCTTGCAATAATGAATGTGTGTGAGTAATAACTACTCAAAAAAGGGAGGAATGAAGTGGAAATTGAAGTGGTAATTGCTCAGTGATAATAATTCATGACTGTAGAACAACCAGGCCAAGAAGGCCTGCACGCAGAACCAGGTTAAACATAGAACAACCTGGTTTAGCAGGCAAGAAGGCCTGCACGCAGAACCAGGTTAAACTGGCTAGAAGTGGCAGTGCCAGAGGGGAAACAACTCCATGCAAGGGACCATAAAATCCCTTGTGTATAGGGTGGGAAATGCCACAGTATTCACTTGTAATGATATGATTGATGCTGGTGCAAGCATACTCAAGGAATTGGCTTGTGCTGCATGCTTGCAGACTGCCTGTAGAACCATGTGTGGTGATGGGGTTCTGCCTAATGCATTGCTCATGAAATCTCTTTATAGTTAAGCATGAATCTGTGTTTAATTCACCTAAAGGCGTACCACAAAAAATCCCCGATGATTGCAAGAAATATTAAAAAAAATCCCACCTCTATTACATTTATTGTTGATTGACCTTGAAATGATTCTTTGATAAGCTTTAGAGAGCTCCTTCTTCTGAATGATGGTGAGGTACTTATCAGTATCAAACATTCTAAGGCGAGTGTTTTTATATGACTGAGTGCCAGCCATACTTTTGGGACCAAATCTCCAAACACTGCACTCAAAGCTGTAAGGAGTATGGAAAAGTTTAATGAGTATGGTTTAGTGGAAGGCTACAATGAAAGTCCCAGGCCTTAGGGGACCACTGTCCACTATACATCCTCAAACTGTCTTGATTATTCTTCATCTGCCCTCATTGGTCTAAGTTTATCTTATTCAATATGGCAGAAAAGAAAGTCTGTGCACTGTCTTTGGACTAGTCGTTAACACCACATAGTCTCAGCAATTTGGCACATGCAAGGTGCCATGTTCTGCCAGTTAAATACAATACACCCCCAAAAGAGTAACTGCTGAGAGGAAATCTTCCTACACCACAGAAAAATCTACAGACCAAGCTCTCAGTCTCAGAATCTGAGTCCTCCCCATAACGGCAAATGGAAAGGTATCTAGGTGGACTGTCATGACTAAAGTGCCTATATCCCCTTTTCTACATCCTCCTCCACTATGCCTCAGTGACTTTCAGATATTTTATCCCCCTTCCTTCCTCATGAAGTTTGTGCTCTATCAGTGCTGTTAAAAATCAAGTCTGGTACTATTAACCCAAATGTGCCTAATAACATGCATGCAAGTCTCAAGGCGATACTTTGAACAGCCTTGCATCCTCAACACACTTGTATGTCCCATTGTCCTTTATAGCTACTATTCACACCTACCCACAGTCTTTCACTTGTTTCATCACACTTTATTCTTCTCATATTTTTATCCCAGCAATCATAACATTTGTTCTGGCCACCACCACTTTTCTAAACAGCCATTAAGTTTGCCAACAGCTACTGTGCAAGGACATAAAGCTATAGAAACCTCAAACAGAAAGGGCATGTACTGGGATTCAAAATGTTCCTTCTGCTGCCCATACTGTTGTCTTCCTTCAACTCCCTGCTCTTTTCTTCCCATTCCCATAGTGCAGTCCATGCAAGTATTGTCTTACTGATCAGCCACTTGTGAACCTGGTCAGAGCACAGCTCTCAGAACCACATAGAAAGTTCATAGCAAATATGCTTACTCTCTTCTTTTGCCCTGCTCCCGTTGCTAGGCTCAAGCTCCTTTCATAAACCTTCTAGACAAGGACAGGGGGGACATGCATTTGTGAACTAAACAAGAGCAAGACAGAGAAAAGTGCTCTGTGACTAGGAATTAATTCTGCAGGCAGCTGGCCATGATTTGACCTCTCTCTCTTTCCTGAGAGACCATTCTTGCTGCTCTCTAAAAATCTCAGACAGGTTATTTTCCAGAGTCCATTTCAATGTTCCCAACCCCAGTTCCAAAGAACTCAGGTTCACCATTGCACAAGTTGCAGCAATTCTGAAGAGGGAAGCTCTTATCTGTGTCAATAGCCATTTTTCAAAAAAAATGCTTCCAAGATAAAAGAAACAGTATAATCTTGAGAAGTACTGTTGATCTTGTAAAGAGTTTCTTTGTGCATCTTCTCCCTCAAATAGCTGGAGTTCAAAGAATCTGCAGATGATTCATTCATTGTGTTCAATACACATATTTGTCTGTGAAAAAACCTAAGTTGGGCTACCTCCAAATTGTGTTCTGCAACAGGTCCAGCCTGCAGAAAGGAATACCCTTCAAAGCTAGCTCTGTGGACAACTCTGTTTTGGAGAACTGCCTAAATTCCTGGTCAGACAGTCCACTAAATTGATTTAGAGATCATTTGGAAGAATATTTCTTTTTGACTAATTTCTATATTTTTCAGAACAATTTCTGGTCTCAGACAACTACTTTAGGGGTCTGTATGAAATGCAGAAAACCTTCTTAGACTTCACCTTTTTTTTTGGTAGGGTCTTCATTATAGGGACAAAAGAATTTCATCCTGGCTTCTAAGTTTCTATTTTGGCAGCGTCCCAGTTTCTGAGTATTCCAGGGTGAGCCAGGAGATGGACACTTTTTGCAGTATCTTGTGTGACTTCCGGAATGTTAGGTGGAATTAACATCAGGGGAGTACTGCTTGGGGGGTGCTTGCTTTTACGATCTATTTTTGCCCATAGCTTGAATGTATTGTACGAAAAAAACATTGTAATGGAAAAAGATAATGATTTTTTTGCTCTTCCTAGGGTAAAGTGTATGTCACATACTGGCAAGTGCACCATCTTTTGACTTTGTTCCCTGGGAAAGAAGACTTGTTGCTTTGAAATTCACACTGGCCTTTTTAGCTCCTCCCTGGGATGTACCAACCTCTTTGTATTTTGGAGTACTGTCCTCTTCTGCCATTCCAGTTGGTTCCCTTCAAAACAGCGGGCATATGGGTCTTCTTGCAAATAGCAGGAAGAATTGTCCACAGAACATGTTAGTAAGCCTTGAATGAGCAATGAATACCCTGTTCTTGTGGCACTTGGGTGGACCAGGTGAATGAGGACTGACCAGCCTGGTGTTTTCTGACTGACTGATGCAAACAGGCACTGAAAGGCACATATGTAATGAGCTTTATTTTCCCTTCTCCCCAGCTTTTGCTAATATCTGCTGGAAAGCAACAATGAAAATCGTTTAATATGCATTTATTTGGAGGAGGGCAGAGGGAGAGTATGCAGGGAATATCTGATGAAGATCAGGTAGGAAAAAAAAATCATATGCTAGAAGAGTGAACATTACTGGGGATCTTATGGGAGTTTATGGGATATCATGCTCATCTCGTGTTCCTCTAAAATGTTTCTAGGGCTTGCAATATGGATGTGGAAGATATGCCCCACTCCGGGACTTTTGGAAGCAACTTGATGTAACTATTATGCTAGAATTCATGTTAAATTTAAAGTAGCTAAATTTAGGCACATGTATGTGAGTGCTTACATGTGTGATGAGTGTCTAAATTCCCATGTTAGGCTGTAGAGTTGTAGTCAATATACCCAATGGGTCCTAGAGAGCTGTTCAGCCAACCAAACCCAAGAGAGAGGATGCAGTTTCCTAAGTACAGATGCCAATTAAGATATTGTAGGATATCTAAACAACCATATGGGGCTTCCAGATATGACACAGATGTTATAGGAGTTACTCAGACTTCCTGATTTTCTACAGAGGCCAAGTGGGACAGACTACAGTGTCTGAAATGATACCAGGTCTCCAATTAATACAGTCAGTGAAGAATAGAGTGATTCAGTTTTCAGACAGTAGAGGCTTCATGCACTTGTGCACATGTAGGCATCTAGTGTCATTTGGGATAACCTAAGGTATCATGCTTGTTTACTCAAATGCAAGTCCAGATAGTGAGATCTTCCCAATGTCTTGAATAGTTTCTGCCATCTCCAACTAGATATCCGATAGCTCATATATCCTAAGTAAGTAAATGGTTCTAAATAACTATGTGTGGGCAACAGAGCTGAGCCTATAATATTAATGTTTTATAAAAATAAATGCATCAATATTTTATAGATGGTTTTAAAAAAAGTGGTTTAACCATAATTTTAATAACAGTTATTCTCTTTATATGGTTAGAAGAGAAATCCCTACTTTCTATCCATGTCACGCACTCTGACAACTACATACACATAGTAATTATTTTATCTTCCAGCTCTCATGTTCAATGACTGCAAAAAAGTTCTGAGGCTTAAGTGTGAATAAAACTCATATAAGGTAAAGAATATTTTGCCAGTGTTACAGTGGTTCCTGGGATGATAGTAATATTGCTCTTCTCCCAGAATCTTAGTATATCCATTGTAGACTGTATCAGAACAGGAATGTAATGAAAGAAATACCACTATCAAACTTTAACATGCCAGCATTCCTAGTGTGGACACAGATCAGAGATTGACACAATGGTCATATTCCTCAGGTTTCATATAAATTTTTAGAGGTGTTTTCTGGTGATTTATTTGTCCAGACTGATTCTTTGACAGATTTTTAATCTTAGTACTTTTATAATACTTCCAATTTCCATGGTTGAAGAGAAATCTTAAATAAAATTATTATTCAATGTTTTTAATGAATTTGCTGTTTCTACCTTTTTGGAATAATTGCCATGATTGAAGATATATTACTTGCAAGAATACAATTTCATCCATGCACTCATCTCCACAGAGTGCGAACCGCAAAAGAAAAAGCTCATCCTTCTTAATGACTGCAGTCTATTTAGCTCTTCCTAATTTAGCAAGTGGTTAGTATTAAACAACTTGAAACATCTTCACATCCAAGACAAGGATCATGGTCTAGAGCTTGCAGTCACGATACAAAATCTTACACTGACTTGCTTCATGACCTTGCAGAAGTCACTCTGGTTATGGTAGCAGGATCAACAGTGTTTCCTAGGCTCTGTACTTGCATGTGTGCACTAATTATGTTCTGGGTAAAAACTAGGAAATGATTTATGTGTTTCCATCTCTCTCATGCACCGTCCTCTCCTGCCACTCTCTCTCACATGCTGCTCATGTCCATTGAAAGGAAATTTTGTTAGGCAATCCAGATAAAATCATGGTTGACCCTAGCCTCTTCCCTGTTGTGAACATAGTACCAATATCCCAGAAAATACTGTTATTCATGCTTACTCTTTGTTCAAGTGCAGCATTAAACTGAAATCAAATCTCTCATCTGTAAAATGGTAATGATTTACCTTGTCAGGATAACATGTGCTTGTCACAGTCCAGGATTTCTCCTTGCATGTGTGTACCTATATACAGCGTAGGAGACACCACTAGGTTTTACTAATTTGATATTAATTCAGTTTTTATATTAATATCACTCATTTTAGGAGATTAAGGTTTTTTTTACATTTAATTCAAAAGGATGTATTAAAACTTAAGCATATTTGTCACAAAAATCTGTATCATAAATAAAAAATTGCCAACTCAAAGTCATTTAAACAGGAAATTCCAAATTATGACTTTTAATCTCTCAAAGAAATGAGATATTTTGATCTTTTTTCCCTCGTGGGTCTCTCAATAATTACGCAGCATGAAGGTAAGGGAAATAGTTTTAAAAATCTAAAAGCTCTTCTTACATTTCTATTATCTCACCTTTTTTGTATTCCATTTAGTGTTAACATGTTTCAGCATTGGATCTCACAACCATGAATAACATTCTTGCTTTTAGTGTAACAATACAGACACTCTACTTATAAATGAAAGAAAAAGTTTATTTTATCTACAAGTTATGCAGGCAAAAATCACATTTTCTGAACAACATCCTAGAAACTCAAATGTAGACTACATATTCATGTCTTAGTTCAACAAGTTCATGTCCCTTAGACTAGCAAGTTATTTTTTATTTCCTTCCTTCCTTTTTTTAACCTGAATAGAGATATCCAATATGGGTAACACACTATAAAGGATATTAAATTTTTGTTACTTCTTCATGAAAGTCTATTCACAGCAGTGGTGCTACATCACACTAAATTAAGGTGTTATACAATTATCTTACTGCTGTATATTTTCTACATATGCACATTTAATTTTATCCTAGATAAGTGTATTATGTATTTTTGTCAATCTATCTTTTGTCCTTTTGTTCAGAGATACTTGACCTTTCTTTCCCCTCAAAAAATCTTAAAAAAAATCAAACCCACAAAACATGACAGAAAATAGAGGTAAGCAGTGAACAAACTGAACACAGGTATTCAGACACCTCATACTTTTGTTATTATATGTTCACTGTTTTTTTGATTTAGCTGCTCATTCAGTATACTTCTCACTCTCTGTCGCCATAGTAGTATGAAGTCTTATACATATATTTTCTCACAATATTGCTAGAAAATATTGTTCTTATTGAATCAATGGGTATTTCAACCAATAGGACTCCTATTTCACAGTGGAGAGAACCTTAAGGTTTAATATTATAAGAAGGACCTAGATTTCTCAATGCCAATTTTGATACTCAGTCTCATCATTTGTTACCACTGAGACTGTCAAATCCCTTTTGAATGTCTGTCTGTATTTTGTGGACATGTGAATAAATTTCTAAAAGTGAAACTGCTTGGAGACTCAGCTCAGGAGCATTCCTCAGCAGCATACTCACATACCATCGTGCCTTTGGGTGAGATGTGGCAGATGTTCCTAGAGCATTCTTGCCACAGTTAGTCTTGTACAATAAAGAACTGGGGACTTATATACTAAAAGATGTCTCCTTATAGCAAGTGGCCTGAGATGAGGGTATTTAACTGGTAAGGCAAAGACCTGAGGTCTTCCGAGTTTAGAGCAGCATCTTGCACTCAAGTCTCCCTCCAATAAGAGTGCCTTTATCACCAGGGGCTTTGTCCTGGTGTACATCCTTCTGCTTGAGCCTCTTCTGCTTTGTATGAATAATTACATACTCTTTAGGGCGCAGGCACTGGAACTTGTCTTAAATAGTCATTATGGATGGGGCTGTCCATTTTGGAGGAAGGAGCAGATTTTAATCATGTGGATATCATGTGGATGCAGGAATAGTGTGGCCAGCAGGAGGAGGGAAGTGATCGTGCCCCTGTACTCGGCACTGGTGAGGCCGCAGCTTGAATCCTGTGTTCAGTGTTGGGCCCTTCACTACAAGAAGGACATTGAGGTGCTGGAGCGTGTCCAGAGAAGGGCAACGAAGCTGGTGAGGGGTCTGGAGCACAAGTCTTCTGAGGAACGGCTGAGAGAACTGGGGTTGTTCAGCCTGGAGAAGAGGAGGCTGAGAGGAGACCTTATCACTCTCTACAACTACCTGAAAGGGGGTTGTGGCGACGAGGGTGTTGGTCTCTTCTCCCAAGTAACCAGCGATAGGACGAGAGGAAATGGCCTCAAGTTGCGCCAGGGGACGTTTAGATTGGATATTAGGAAAAATTTCTTCACTGAGAGAGTGGTCAGGCATTGGAACAGGCTGCCCAGGGAGGGGGTGGAGTCGCCATCTCTGGAAGTGTTCAAAAAACATATGGATGTGGCACTTCAGGACATGGTTTAGGGGACATGGTGGCGCTGGATTAATGGTTGGACTTTATGATCTTGAAGGTCCTTTCCAACCTAGTGATTCTGTGTGATTCTGTGTGATATGATGTGACCTGGGCCATGCCATTTTTCTGCAGGCCAGAGAACAGGCTCTGGCCCATTTTAATAGTACAGACTAAGTTATGACAAGTAGCACTGGAGGAAAATTACTTTCCCTAACTTCAGTGCTATACCATGGTTGTACATTACAAATTAATAAAGTAGAACTAAGCACTCAACACTGGTAATTTAACTGAGGCTTCCAAAAGCAACAAATGCAACTAGAAAACCAGTTGTTAAGTTAGTTAAAAAATAGGCTTCAAAGAGAAAAGATGTGGGGAAGGCACTGGCTAAGAGGACTTGCAGTCTGCTTTTAACCATGACACTGATTTTCTATCATGCTTCTGGTAAGTCACTTATTCTTCTTGAAAAAAACACAAAAAGGAGTCAGTAGGCCAATTTCAGTTGAATAACAGAGCTTATTTTTAATAGAAATGGCATGCTTTATTAGAAATTCTACCTTTCTTATTCTCCTCACTGTCCCAAGTCCCAGTCTGCCATACTGTGAAACGACTTTAGTGTCCTGCAGGAATGTTGCATCTCAAAATCTATTAACACCATGTAAGCATCAATTGTTATGGTGATAAGCAGTGTAAAAAAAGAATAAATACAACATTTTACAAAGATGCTGTAGCTGAGAGGCAAGAGATATAAAGCCTATATAAACAGTTCCAATACTAGACTGTTCTGTCTCATTAACTGTAATTTCTAGGGAATCACAGAAAGTAAAAGGGGTGAAAAGGAGATATGCAGGGAATGCAATAGATCCCTTTGCTCTTCCCTTTGCTATCCATACAACATGTGAAAAAAGGGAATAAACTAACACAACTGATGAAACAAATACTGAAGTGACTTCTATATTAAATGTAGCAAAACAACTGGGATGTTCAATAGAACAAAGTGAGTAAAGAACTACAGAATAAAGAGTGGGGAGGGAATGTTTAAATTCAGTAAGGTTTAAAATATTTTATTTGAATTAAAACAATAAGTACATTATTTTCAAACTTTTCTTTCAGTGAAAAATATTGGTTTCTGATTTTGGTCCCAAATAAACTTTGATATATCAGAATTCTTAGGGAGGTGAAATAAAATTTTTAGACTAAAAAAGGCATGAAGTGTGTTTAAACTCTTATTGAGCCCCATTTTAGAACTGAAAGGAGGAAAATCATAGGATGGAATCATATAAACAGAGAATAGT
>NW_010564125.1:9669-16404 GCF_000687285.1 Phaethon lepturus
GGCAACCTGTGCCAGTGTTTCACCACCATCATTGTGAATAATATCTTCCTTCTATCTGGTCCAAATCTGCCCTCTTTTAGTTTAAAACCATTACCCCTTGTCCTATCGCTACAGGCCCTACTAAAAAGTCTGTCCCCATCTGTCTTATAAGCACTCCTTAAGTACTGAAAGGCTGAAATAAGGTGTCCCCAGAGCCTGCTCTTCTGCAGGTTGACAGCCCCAACTCTCTCAGCCTGTCCTCAGAGGAGAGGAGTTCCATCCTTCGGAAACTTTTTGTGGCCCTCCTCTGGACCCTCTCCAACAGGTCCATGTCTTTTCTGTGCTGAGGGCTCCAGAGCTGGACACAGGACTCCAGGTGGGGTCTCACCAGAGTGGAGTAGAGGGGCAGAATCCCCTCCCTTGACCTCCTGGCCACACTGCTTTGGATGCAGCCCAGGATGTGGTTGGCCTTCTGGGCTGCAAGCACACATTGCCAGCTCATGTCCAGCTTTTCACCCACCACTAACCCCAAGTCCTCTTGGGAGAGCTGCTCTTGATTCCTTCATTCCCCAACCTGGACTGATACCAGGGGTTGCCCCAATGCAGCTGCAGGACTCTGCAATTGGCCTTGTTGAAGCTCATGAGGTTCACACAGGCCCACTTCTCAAGCTTGTCCAGGTCCCTCAGAATGGCATCCCATTCCTCAGGCATGTCAACTGCACACTCAGCTTGGTGTCATCTGCAAACTTGCTGAGGGTGGACTCAGTCCCACTGTCTATGTCACTGATGAAGACATTAAAGAATACTAGTCCCAATATAGACCCCTGAGGGATACCATAGTCTGCTGTGCCAAGCATGTGTGTGCATTGCTCGCATTTCTCCAGTTCATATCCTTTATCAGTGAATAGCCAATACCTGAAAACGTTTGATGTATGTATTCTCATAGTGTGAGAACACTCTTATCATGAATTTACTGACAGACCATGGAAGCTATGTGTGACTAAATGACTTGCCAATGTTCACCCAGGCAGTCTGAAGTCACTTCCCTAAAAGAAAATTGAATCCTGGCATTCAAATTTCCAAGTTAATGCCTTAACCTAATACTGAGTCCCTTAATTCTGGAATTATCCTCCCTTATTTCATCCTATACAGGGAACAAGCATGTTTTCCTTTCCTCTTTTGCACTGCAAAGAACATCAATTCTCTGCCTTTCTTTGTAGAGATGTGATAGATACACAGCTCATCAATTCTAGGATATGTATTTCATACTGTGTGTAAAGAATTTTCCTAATGAAAAATTAAAAACATATGTATTGTCCCACCCTAGTACTATCCCAGTCCTTGGCAACATGTCTCAAGTAGCTTTTACAGTAATGGAAATATTCTGTCTTTCAGGGGAGTTACATTTTGTGGTCTGCTGAATACCATCAAACCAGTGAGGAACCCTTACACAATTGCAGTCTTGTCTTAATTTAGACACAGAAGGAAGATACTGAAATGAAGAAAAATTTAATGAGAGGTTATCATTATTTCTCTCTTAGGTGGACAGACCACCCTAGAAAGAAGTCATACCACTAGGAGAAGGGAGGTAGTTTGGAAACCTGTGTGCTGCTTAGGTGTTAGTGATTTCTGCTCTGGGCTTGCTGAAAGTGGTAAAAGTGCTGACTCCATGTCCACATGGGTCAGCTGACTACATAGGGGATGGCCCTAAGAGTGGTTTTTTCTGCTTTGCAAATTATTAAGATAAAGTTGGGTTGATTATACCGTTTATCACTCCTGACTGTTCAAATCTATGTTCTAAAAATTGCTTACATTTTAAATAAAGTGAATTTTCTCAGGGAAGTTGGAGATATCCTTAGAAATATTCAAAAGCAGACGGCCCATGCTCCTGGGCAACTGGCTGTAGGTGGCCCTTTTGGAGCAGGGGATTCGACCGGATGACTTCCAGAGGCACCTACCAACCTCGGCCATTCTGTGGCTCTGTGAGTTACCAGAATAAGTTTTAACCATGCCCTGTATATATTCCTTCCATTCATAAAGCATTAAGTATTCTTTGAGTCCAGAAACACATACAAGTTTGAAGCTCAATAATGGAAAACACACAATATTTCCAGGGAGGCATTCAGGTGGGAGGGGTTTTTGATTGCTACTTAAATAAAGATGAAGAAATGTCAATGTTTGTGGTGGGTTGACCTTGGCTAACTGTCAGGTGCCCACCAAGGTGCTCTATAACTCCTCCTTCTCAACAGGATGTGGGGGGGGGGAAATGTTATGAAAAGCCTGTGGATCAAGATAAGGACAAGGAGATAACTCAGCAATTACTATCACAGGCAAACCAGATTCCACTTGGGGAAATTATTTTAATTTATTTCCAATTAAACAGAGCAGGATAATGAGAAATAACAACAAATCTAAAAAAACCACCTTCCCCCCACCCCTCCCTTCTTCTTAGGCTGAACTTTACTTCCAACTTCTCTACCTCCTCCCTCCGAACAGCACAGGGAGATGAGGAATGGGGGTTACTGTCAGTTCATAACTCTTTGTCTCTGCCACTCCTTCCTCCTCATGGTCATCTTCTGCTCCATTGTAGGGTGCCTCCCTACAGTGGAGGGACTGTAGGAAGACAGTCATTCACAAACTTCTCCAATGTGCATACTTCCCACAGGCTTCAGTTCTTCACAAACTGCTCCAGCCTGGGTCTTTCCATGGTATGCAGTCCATCAGGAACAGAATTCTCCAGCGTGGGTCCCCTGTGGGATCACAAGTCCTGCCAGGAAACCTGCTCCTGCTTGGGCTCCTCTCCAGAAGCCACAGTTCCTGCCAGGACCTGGGGTCACAACCTCCTTCGGGTGCATCCATCTGCTCTGGTGTGGGGTCGTCCATAGGCTGCAGGTGGAGATCTGACTCACCATTAACCTCCATGGGCTGCAGGGGGACAGCCTGCTTCCCCACAGGCTGCAGAGGAATCTCTGTTTCGGCGCCTGGAGCACCGCCTCCCCCTCCTTCTTCGCTGACCTTGGTGTCCGTAGAGGATATTCTCACTCCTTTCTCCCAGTTGTTGTTGTGCAGCTTTTTTCACCCTTTCTTAAATATGTTGTCAGAGAGGTGCTACCAACGCTACTGACTGACTCAGCTTTGGCAAGTGATGGGTCTCTCTTGGATACAGCTGGAATTGGCTCTATCTGACATGGGGACAGCTTCTGGCATCTTCTCCCAGCACAACATTGAAAATTAAATTTGATCAACAAGTTATGAAAACTATGGCAAAAATCTGTCTCTCAAAGTATAAAACCGGCCAAGCAGATGCTCATAAGGATGGGAAAATTAGGCAAGTCCCATAAGCTGAGATCAAATGAAGTCAGTCATATCAAAATGAAAAAGAAGGTACAAGGAAGGGAGAGTAAGCATAGTAACATGACATACAGAAAGACATGTTTAGATACAGTAAGTAAAATGATCCAGTGAAGACACAAGCTTTTGTAGAATACTGAGTATGTCTAAAATTTACCAATATTTTTGAAATTGACCTGCAGATGATTGTCAGCCGTCATGTAAACTGAACAGAGAGAATATAGATATAGGTATTCTAAAGAGAGTACTGGAGAAAAAAAGTAATAAATTTGTACTAATAATGTAATTTGAACCACACTTTAATATCTTGTGGAATAATGTGTCAGGGATTTATGATGCAATTTCTTCCAAAATTTGTCTGGGAGAAACACAGGGTATGAACTTTTACAGTTTGAAAAATGTACAGAAGAGAAGTATATTTTTCTGGCCAGGTTGTTTTTCTTTTCATTTCTTTTGTTTTCTTTTTTTTTTTAGCAAAGCAAAATCTAGTGTCAAAATGTTCCCTTTCACTGTATAACGACTGTGGCAGTTCTTCCCACCGTGTTTCTATTCCTCAGCTGCAATGTTACTGTTATCTAGAAGTCAGGTCAAAACAGAACTCTTCAAGCTATTTTGTGCTTTTAAGACTTGTTATTGACTGAAATGTAAGTCCCTGCCCAAGCTAAGTTCTGCAAACTAATGTTAAGTAGGATAGACATCCACGATACCAGATATAGGAAATTTAAAATAGATTTTACATTCTACGAAAGAGTCTATCTCTTTTATACTATAAAATATTTCAGGATACTTTCAGTTTTGCAATCTCTCTGTAACAGCAAAGTTCATTCTATTCCTCTCTGCAGGTCTAAAGTAGCTGGAGTTTTTCCTTACACTACCTTCTATAAATCTCAGCAGGATAATGGAAATAAAATGACATCTTTCATGACACAAATACTTTTTGAGACTTGTCACAGTTGGTCCTGGAAAGTAATGCAAAGATTAATACAATGGGGTGCCACATGAGATGCGTTCTAAAAAGGAAATTCTCCTTCTGCCCAATGCATCTTTAAAAGTATGCGTTCAAGGAACTTTTTTAAATCTCTGCTTTATGACTGCAGAGTTTCTTTTAGCTGGAACAGAGGACTTTTCTCTGAACCCTTTTCTCTTGTGCTGTGTACTGGGCTGCATGATGTAACCTGCATGACATGTTGTCCGGAGGATAATTGTGTGACTTGTACTGCCATAATGGATCAGTATGTAGTCAGATTGTTGAGCCTACTTGAAAAGGTAAGTGTGGAGTGTTCTTTGAAGTGTCTTAGCTGGGTTTGTCCCAGTTAATATCACATACCAGCTAGATTTTACAGAGTGATGCAAGTAAACTTGAACTTACAGACTCTTTAAAAACTACTTGTGGAGTGTGTTTCAGAAGCCCAAGATAGTCCCTGGGTAATATCACTTTCCCTGAACTTTGCTTTCAGCCTGCCTGTTTTCTGAAGTCATTTCCATCAGGATACTCAGATTACACAGCATTAATCCATAAATGTCATTTAACATTAAACTCTACCCTGGTAAAACAATAATTAAGAAAGATGACACTAGTTTGTCATTCTCAGCTTGTCTGCAAGACAAATGATAGTGTTGACTATTAGTTACCTTTACCTGCTCAATAAGTAAAAATTCCAATGATTTGAACAAAAGCCATATATTAAGAAGATTAATACACACGTTAAGTCTAGAGGGAGAAAAGAGAGTCTACTGGGAAAGTATAAAAAGATATAATTATTACAGACTTTTTTTACTGAGAATAAAGTACATAGTGCAGTACTACTCTAACAATTTTACTAAATGAGCTGCTTTGTTTCTGAAGTACTTTATAATTTTCGTAGTTCACAATTTTCTAATAAACTACAAGATTTTCTGTTAATACCTGTATCACTTTTATCTTTAAATACTCTTTAAATACTTTTAAAATATCCATGGAATAATGTGTCTTATAATACACTTGTTTCTATTAGAGGAAAATCTATGCTCCAAGCCAGTTTAAGTCCTTGTTTGTACTTCAAGGACAAAACAACAAATTTTAGCAACATTGCATCTGTTTGCTGATAAGTTTGGTATTTTGAGCCCTCTCTGAGTGGACATTTACAGTCGTAGTGTTCTCAGCTAGGGTTACAGTTTCAATGCTGCAGATATAACAACCGTAGGTTTTTTTATAAATACATTAACAAGAGAGGCCCTACTGTATTTCAGTCTCATGCAAAAAAAGACAAACATAGATATAGTCCAGAAGTCTGTGACTAACTGTTGGTCAAAACTGCTCTTAAACATTTACGTACATGGAGTTATACTGATTATTTTATTAAAAGAGCTCCCAGGTTTCTGTTTTGTGTGACAGCATTGGTCCTTCTAGCAGGAAGGAAATGCTTGGGCCCTTCTTGGTTTGTTCCCATTAGCAGGGAAAAAAGGTGACATGTCACATATTTTGTGGGGGTCATTTCTGTTCTTTTATGGAGAATGGATACTAATGTTCTTTCCCTCCAGACTTTGGGAGCAAAGTACAGTGTTTTCTTTGCCCACAGTGCAGTCACATCTTCCTTCCATCTCACCCCATGCCCCCAAGTGTTCACTGTTTCTGAAAATCACACAGTTGCTTTTCTCCCCTTCTTACTGCCTCTTGATTTTCTGACTATTTTTCCATCTCTGAAAATTTTTTTTCTCTCTCTGTCTCTGTCTGTGGAGGTGGTAATCCATGGAAGAGTTGGTCAGAGGTGCAGCAAACATAAGCGGGACAGTCAGCAGAAGATGTTCTTACTCGAAGGTACGTGATCCCTAAGTTTGTATAAGTAAATGAGTTACTAGCTTATTGGTATTCTGAGAGTCCAGGGTATAGGCATGAGCCATTGCCCATAATGTTGAAGTACGTCCTGGTTTCAGCCAGGATAGAGTTAATTTTCTTCATAGCAGCTAGTGTGAGGCTGTGTTTCGGATTTAGGGTGAGAAAATGTTTATAATGTGCTGATGTTTTGAGCCGTTGCTCAAAAGTCAAGGAGAGTCCAGCTTCTCGTGCTGGGCTGCCAGTGAGCAGACTGGGGGTGCACGGGAACGTGGGAGGGGACACAGCCAGGACAGTTGACCCAGGCTTGACAAAAGGATATTCCATGCCATATGACATCATGCTCAGCATATAAAGCTGGGGTGAAGAAGAAGGAAGGGGTGGAAGGATATTCAGAGTGATGGCATCTGTCTTCTCAAGAAACCATTACATGTGATGGAGCCCTACTTCCCTGGAGATGGCTGAACACCTGCCTGCCCATGGGGAGTGGTGAATGAATTCCTTTTTTTGCTTTGCTTGTGTGCATGGCTTTTGCTTTACCTATTAAACTGTCTTTATCTCTACCCATGATTTTTCTCACTTTTACTCTTCCG
>NW_010564125.1:16449-33975 GCF_000687285.1 Phaethon lepturus
CCTCTCCCGATTCTCTCCCCCATCCCACCACGGAGGACTGAGCGAGCGGCTGCATGGTGCTTCATTGACGTCTGGGGTTAAACCACAACAAAGTGTTAGCACAGTCTCTGGCATAGTTCTGGCGTAGGCCAAATTGCATTTTAGGCAGATGACATCTTGTGCCTAGTTATGGGATGGTAGGGAACAAACACTATTCCTAACTGGTATTTTGAATGCTGGTTAGAGAGCTTACTGTCAAAAAATAGTGTCTGACTAGTTTTATTTAAAGGCACGGATGTAGCTTATGAGTTCCAGTGGAGACCAGGTCCAGTGCAAGAAGTTGGCAGCTGTCCTGTCCTTCCAAGCAAAAGACGTACAAGCAGATATATAAGACACAAAATTTTTAGAGTCCTGAGATCAGCCCATAGCTAGGAAAAAAAAAATGAACTAGAATAACCAGGACCTTGGCAAAAGGCTGGAGATCTATTTCCTGTTCAGGAGTCTCCAGCTGACAACCAGCATATGAAATATGCCTTGTTTTAAAACATTACATTGTGGCCTGCTGTTTCATGAGATAACTGTAGTGTTACAGCTCATCAGTCAGTTCTCTAGCCTTTACGCTCACCACCACCCTGGCCTGTACAACCCAGCATGAGTTAAGAGACTAAGGAGGTATTAGCCTGCACTACCTAGCCGCTCCCAAGCAAAACATTTTTAATTCCTTCTCCACCTTGCCTAAATGAATTGTGAATCCCAAGCTTGTCATTTTTAATGAGGTCTGTGATTGACCTTGTGATTGATAATAGTGATTAGCATTTTCTGACATAATAATACATTAAATCCTGGGCAAATCATGCAAGCATACAACCTCAAACCTATTTAGTCTAGAATTTAAATTGTTTTTCCATTTTAGAAACTGTTTTCTCATTTGCTATAAAACATATTACTCTTTCATTTCTGATACATTCCCTATCCTTAGGTATAAAATTTGTATGTTCTTTAGTATACAATTTACACTATAAGCTAAAATACACCATGTCTTCTGGAGAAACGTTTTACACTCATTTGTTTTCCAATTAAGTGCTAAATAAATACATGTGTATTATACAACAAAAAATCCTTTTCCCTTTAAACATTTGCTTCTCCAAATGTTGGTGTCAAACGTCAGTAAATAAGACACTTATAAATCTCAGGGTTTTTTTAAACTATCTATCCATTGAATGTCCCCTCCTGTCCATTTTGAATGGCAACCAAGGGTAGGATGCACTCTCTCTAGCTATCAAAAAGTAAGTAGTTTAAATCAGGCTTTGTCCATCCATAATCAGTGGAGGAAGACAGGAAACTCCAGAGGGTGATTCATTCTCTCCTAAAATAAAGGGGATGAATCACCCTCTGGAACTGCCTTCTCTTTGCCCTTGATTGCAGAGGGAATCTTGATGACTGCTTTATAAAAAGACATGATTATGCAGTCATTTTAAATGAACGTAAATTTAGGTTGTTGTCAAAAGTGTGGTCCCACCTTTCTCCATTGTCTCTGCTTATTTTCATACCATTTTTCGAGTCACGGGAGTGGGAGTTGAGAAATTATTGGTTATAAAACTGGATATAGATATAGATATGGATATGCTTATCATTTTTTTTGACCAAGTTAGATTTCATCCAATTATATTCCCTGATTTGGCTCCCACTGTGATTACAAAAACTTAGCACCAGTACAAGCATTCCTAGGAGCCATAGCTGGCACTGCTCACTTTAAAGTTGCAGAAAAGTACTGTCTTAGATTAAAGTGACTATGTAACCAGTCACACAACTTATACACAAATACATTCAGGTGAATTGAATTCTTTAATGGAAACCCAGTTCTGTTGCCTAAACATAGGTGCCTAGTGCCATTTGAAACCATTTTTGATAACTTTAGAAGTTCATTTTTATTTAAGTTTTAGAACTTAATTTACTCAAGGTGGAATTGCAGCTATAGCTTCCACCAGGAAATCTATGTGGGGTAAGTGTCCTGAATCAGTCAACTTTTGAGATAAAGGAAAAAAGCTGATGCCAATCTTATTTTCTTTAACATATCCCCCCAAGCAGTATGTACATAAAGGCTCCAAAGAACCCCTTCCACATTAAGTATGGTAGCCCTGGCCCAGGGATCAATCTCTTTACACTTCTTACATGGATCAGGGTTGCTTATCATATATTTTCCTTTTGGTCCGGTGATGCACTTGTTGGGGTTTGTCTTCTTTCTCTTTCAATGATGTGTGATAACGTCTTTTTAGTGTTTGACATAAAATGAACTCTCAAGAGGCAAACTGCAAGGAAGGAATTACCACAATGGACACATGGAATCTCAGCCCATATCTCCACATATAAATGCATTGATGCCTAGCCAGACCAAAAAGGATGGTCTGGTCTTTTCCATACTTATAAACTCTCTCGGTTTCCGAAATAGGACGGCTGCATGCGGGGCTGTCCCACTGGGAGAGGTCTCTGCCTCTACTAACTCTGCAGAGTGGTTTGTCAGTGCTGCTGTGGGGCCAAGCCAGAGGTGCAGGCACCTTTCTAGTAATTAAGTGATGTAGGCAATCAAGTTCCAGTGCCTGAACAGCACACTGTTTGACTTAACTATATAGCCATTACCTCAGAAATCTAGGTAAAAATCATTGCCCATCATGGGGAAGCACGACAATGACTGTTCATCTTGCAAGCTGAATTTGCTCTTTCACTTTTTTTAGGAACTGGGAATGAGAAAACTTCAAGAACATTGGAGAATTTTTGTTTTCTCAGAATACAGTTTTTCAATGCTACCTGCAACATGTGGTGTATATACAATTTTTTTTCTCAGATGAGTGCCCAATGAAATGAAACCCAAGTTAAAATTGTTTGGGTTCTTTCTCTCACATGCACAAGCACACAATGAATCAGATTGATTTAGCTAAAACTTTCCTGAGAGCTAAAAACCTTACACTAAACTGAAAGATAAATATTTTATACTGTTAAAATTTTGTAAAACTTCAAACATGGTTTGAGTTACAGAAACTTAAAAAAACATTTGGATGGTCTTCTCGGTATGTGGCCAGCTGTACCTTCCTGAGGTGGAGGATATCACCCCAGTGCCACTGTAGCTGTGCTTATTGGTAAACTGCTGTCTCCTTTGAAAGTGCAAGCTGCAGAGTGATGGAGGCTCCTAATGCAACAAAAGGTGCTCCATTAGTTACTCCCACCAAAAACTCACCTAAAAAAACTGTATTTCTATGTAGCATCACTCTCGTTTTTCAGAACGGACAAGCACAGATGATATTAGCGTTAAAGCAGAGCTGGAAAGACTTTCTTCTTCATGCAATTAGCAGCAGAAGGGCAGATCACTGCACGTGGCTCTGGAAGGAAACGTCCTTCCTTCCTCCGCTCTTCTCCTCTACACCTCCATGCTGTTAGCTCTGTCTGCTTTTGGTTTTTTGGCTCTTTCAGTTCTGAAGGGAATGAAGACACAATAACAGAAACTTTCACCAGGAAGGTCAAGGCAATGATCAAACAGAAGGTAAAGCGAGGCTTTGGGACGGGGTTGTAAGTGGGACTCAGGCACTTCTTCAGGTGCCTCATTCTGACACCCTCTCATCACATTCATTCATAAAAGCCTGCTCAGCTGCTGTTGAATCTAACAGAGCATACAGTCCCTTGGCATCTAACTTTGTGCTAGTAAAGTTCCCCTGGCATTTACCTTTTGCTGCATAATCAAATATTGCTTAATTGTGCAGTTTACACCTTGGCTCTTACAGGATTAATTAGACTAGCATCCCTCTGCTGGTCTCACCTATAAAACTGATGTAGTCCTTATGTTGTCAGTTGAGCTGAACACAAACCCTGTTTATTCCTAGAGCAGAACTCTTTTGTACAAACTCACAGTAATAAAAAAATTATAATGCCTATCTTTCCTCCAGAGACAAAGTTGGGAAACTTCCCTCTTAAAGCTGAAAAGTTTAAAAGCAAACAAGCAAAAAAGAACTCTGTAAACAAGCAAAAAATAACTTTGCAAACAAGCAAAAAAATTTTTGTTTTATGAAAACCCCAAAATACATAGAGAATGACAGCAAAAATTGTTTGGCTATTGGAAAAATTAATTAGCTTCTGTTCAGAAAAATGTCTTCTATCTTTTCAAAGATGTCAGCACAATTCTTGGATCAGATAAGAACAACAATAGAGGAACAAGCCCCCTCTCATCTATTCTTATCTGCAAAGGCAGAGATTCTGATAGCTACTCCATCACATTTTAAAATATTATTGGCAGCAAGAATACAGACAGCAGTTCTCAGTGTCGCATAAGAAGTATGGTTTTGTCTGATGGAGCGGCAGAGGCATGCCCTGTTCGATGTGACTTCATTTTTTGAAAAAGTTTGTCTGAAAAAAAAATCCCATCAGACCATATTAGCCTGCAGGATTCCTTACAGATTTCTTATTACAAAGCCTTCCTCTTGGGAGACAACAGGCAGAATTCCCTGTGGCCCGTGGAAATTAAAACAAGGAGGGCAACCTGCCTCATTTAAGACCTTTTCCCCTGCTGCTTGGGTATGGGTACAGGTTTAGTAGATTGTGAGAAGGTTTCTAGATTTGCAACCTAACCTTTGCCATTTTTTCTGCAAATTTAACCTAAATTTTAGTAAATAGTGCTCAGGAAAGAAAGGCTGACTTCCTACAAACCTGAGGCAGCAAGGAAGGGTGTAAACAAATTACTTTCTTGTATCTTCAGTGGCAAGTACTGAATATGTATTCTTATTCTGTAGAGAGTTTAGGAGCATGATGAACCAGGAGCCTAAAAGTAGGCTCTGGGAAAAGCATCCCTAAAAGTGTTGATTAGAGAGTTGGGGCTCTAACATCTGTGAGTGACCCCTTAGCAACAGGCTGGGATCAACACTGGAGAACCAAGATAATTCATTGGGATCCTCCTTGTCTTTACCTTAGGGACTATTGCTGGATAGCTCTCATGTAAGGTAATTTTATAAAATAAATTTTTATCAGAAGTTGCTTTCAACTTGCACATTAGGAATCAGAGACAGTCTCATAAGTAAAACCATTAGCCAGTGGCATTGGTTCAGGAAACTGTTCTCTACCAATCTAGTACTGCTGTGACAAATTATGATCATAGTGATCAGCCTCGGTTTTGTTTTTAATTAGCTCTGTTTAAGTAGTAGGCTCTGGAACAGTGGCTATTATTTACATACATTTAAAGTTATCAATGATGAACATACATATGGATATGAAGAATAGATTTTTTATTATTATTATTTTTATAATATCAGAAGCTATTCCTAGGAAGGTTTTATCTGAACCTTTACAGAAAAAGAAAGGATAGTGTTACAAAAAATATCTATTTCCCAGCTGGGTGAAAGATATCTAGAACAAGACTAAGACTTACATAATTAAAATATTCGAAGACCAAAAATCCTGGCATGGATATAATAATTACTTTTCACTAAAGGAAACCCAGAGGCCTTGAGCAGATTTGGAAGGCTGAGTTTAGCAGCTATATGCATACATCTTACAGCAGGATCAAGACCTTTAGACCAAAATCCTGAGAGCTTCAGCAAAGGGGAAATGTTAATGGCATAAAATTTTTATAAATCCAGCAATACAGCTACAGTCTGTGAGTACTATAATGCTCCAGGTTCATCCATGTTGTGCTTTTTCAATAATTGCTTATGGAAAAAAGAATGTTGGAACTCACTCAAAGCTTTTAATTGTAATCTGAAAGTTAACACATACATTTATGTAAATCTCAGCTCTGTTTCAAAAAAAATGCTGGAACTCATTCAAAGCACATATATTAATTGTTCTGCTTTTAATTGTAATCTGAAAGTTAACACATACATTTATGTAAATCTCAGCTCTGTTTCATGAATTTCACATTTGCTCTTTGAATCTGTCCTCCACTGCTATACTTCTGTTCAGCAGAGCCTGCCTGCCTGTTTTGGGGATACCACCAGTCTTTCTACCTTACAGCTACATAAAAAAGATTATATCACTTCACATTACCTTCCATAAAGTAATTATTTGATAACTGCAAAGCCAAAAGAATTAATTCCTTATCTTTGGCTATTTTGGATTTCCAGGTATTGTAAAAATAAAATTTGACTGCTGTTCATTACTATTTCCAGCCACACTTATCTCTAGAATTTCAACTTTTAGCAGTCACTACTGGAGGATACCAAGGAAATAATATGATACAGTTAGAGGAAAGAAAACCTCTTACAGAAAAGAATGTGTGCCATCACAAAGGCATCATATCTGTCTGCTAATCTCATAACACATGCAACATAGGAAATAGAGCTTCCCTAAATACACAAGTCCCTACCACTTTGGCAAAAGAAGACTTTCCATTAGGTGTCAGTATATTAGATTTTCTGGAGGATATGGCCAGAAGTCTACTGCTGTTGGCAGAACTAAATACAGACCTTTAATGTCAATAGAGAGTTCAGACTACATTGTCTTTCTAGTTTCCTACCTCATACATAATTCACAGTGTGGTTTGTAAACTGACCAACTCCTTTTTACAACTATACTAACAAGTATACATTTTCCTATTTGTTTAGCTCATTTTCATACAGAAAAGTAAGTAGTTATGTAAGTACTTATGTACTTATAGGCTAATGTTTATGTGTTAGAGGCCTTAGAATAAGGGTTTTTTATGATTTGGACAATTCTGACAAATTTCAAAGAGGAGAAGAGGTTTCCAAGATAATTATTTCCTGCGAGTTTTGTGAAAAGTTAAGGAAGAGCAAGGCGAATTCTGCCATAACCCATTCTGTTTGAAGGTATCCAGCTGCACCTAATATCAGATCTATAAACTAGATATAAGGAAGAAATTTTTTACAATGAGGGTCGTGAAACACTGGCACAGGTTGCCCAGAAAGTTGGTAGATGCTCCATCCCTGGAAACATTCCAGGTCAGGTTGGATGGGGCTGTGAGCAACCTGATCTAGCTAAAGAACATAGAATCATGGAATAGTTTGGATTGGAAAGGACCTTTAAAGGTCATCTAGTACAACTCTTCTGCAATGAGCAGGGACATCTTCAATGAGATCAGGTTGCTCAGAGCCCTGTCCAACCTGATCTTGAATGTTTCCAGGGAACATGTTCCTGCTCATTGCAAAGGGATTGGACTAGATGACCTTTAAAGGTCCCTTTCAACACAAACTCTTCTATGATTCTATAATTCTATCATCAGCATGCACAGAAATCTAGACTAACTATAGTATGCATTATGCCTTTCCCAGTAGGGTATATTTGAACTTAATGAAATACAGAGGAATTTTCTGAAATGGGAAAATCTGAAGGAATTTTTCATCAAATTAAAACCCCCATATAATGTCATTTAAAAATAAATTGTGTATCTGTTTTTTGTTTTTCTTTTGTCAATCTTTTCAAATCATGTATGTTTTCCCCCCAAAAACACTACTTTTTTAAAATGAACGTACGTTATTGAGCTACATCTATATGATAATTATCATGTGTCTTCAATCAGTTCTGTCATAATTGTTCACATCTTTACTGATCAAAGGAGACAAGTGAAATACTTAAAGAATCAGAAAGAGAGTACTTCTTCCATAAAGCAAGGGATAAACTCAGCTGGAAACATTAGCTAGCACTAGAGTTAGCTGTGATCACTGAAATAATTTTGCTTTTTTTCATTTTTCATATGGTAGTTTTGTGTTTTCTTGTATCTATCTGATTTCAGCAAGTTCTGAAATGTTGAGAGAAAAAAGTTCTGAAAAATTGTTGTGTTTTTTTCTTTTTTTAGTTAGTCTGCGAAAGCCCTTTAGGTTTCATAGATTCATAAAAGGAAGCATGGTGTGAACTTTTTCTGTATGGCATAACTTTCAAGCTGCCATAACGTAGGATAGGGACATAGTGAGGTAGATTAGGGTTGTGGGTTTGCTCATGAGTAGGGGAAGCTAGGGAGAGGATTTGAACCTCTGGATAAAGGGCTTAAGCCTTTTGTATTTGCCAAGCTCTGTCACGCTAGCGGTCCTTATCTAGGAGGTGGTGGGTGGCCCTCTGGTACGTTCAGCTGGGTTCATTACTTGGGGGGGGGGGTGTACTTGTAACATTGGCCTCACTTTTCTGTCCTTTCGTACTAGGAAAAGTTCATCATAGATAGAAACCAACCTGGATTACTCCAGTCTGAACTCAGATCATGTAGGACTGTTAATAGTTGAACAAATGAACCCTTAATAGCGGCTGCACCATTTGGATGTCCTGATCCAACATGGAGGTCATAAACCTCCTTGTCGCTAGGAGCTCTTGAAGGAGATTTACGCTGTTATCCCTGGGGTAGCTTGGTCCATTGGTCAATTGTATCAGGTCAGGTTGCTGTTTGCACGTTGAGGTGTTGCTCTTGGTTAAGGGATGTGGTCTTATTTTTGGAGGATTTGTTTTTCTCCAAGGTTGCCCCAAATGAAAAATATGGGCCAGGTGTTCAGTGGTCATGTACCTGGTAGGGTGGGCTGTGAGTGGAGTGGCTGTTGATTTAAACAGTTTGTCATAAGATCATTCTTTGCCAAATTTGAAGGATTTGAAGGTTTTATAATAAACACCCACAGCTTTATTGGTATTTGATTTTGAAACTTCAGTAATTGTATACAGTTCTCTTTCTGAAAGTTTGAAACTTTTATTCCCTAGGATATATATAGTGAAATCTTTTCTCTGCAGGAAAGAATGATAAGATCATCAGAAATAACTAGATTTTTTAATAAGTATTTGCTATGTTATCCTTACTGTATTACTGTTCTTACAATTTTAAGTATGAAAACAAAATAAAATTCATCCCCAGGTGGTTACCAAGGGACTCCTTAAATTGGACAGCATGTGAACGTCTTTTCTTGTTCCAATCCCTACTTGGAATTTAGAATGCCTTATACAGGTGCAGAATTTTCATACAATTGTCATATAAGACAGATCTCAAGCTAGACAATTTCATAAAAATTAATTTGCATCACATAAAAAAGGACCAGTATATCTATGATAACAAAGTTCAGGAAGTTTCTTGACATTTTGAATGCAGAACATCTATACTTAAACTGAAAAAAAAAAAGTGACAAAGGACATTATAAGCACCAAAGGCTGAAGGCTGAAGTTAACCTGATTTCATCATTGCTTCTTTCTTCATACTTTGCCAAACTGTTATTTTCATCACACAAATTTCCTAATTAACTTTCTGTATTTTAGTGGCTCTATAACTTCATTTATTACATACCTGAATCGCTTCTGAAATTGGGCAATATGGGTGAGCATATACTTGGGTGTATAAATGTCACTTGGGCTTTTAAAGTAGGATTTAAGTGAAAGTTAGATGGATTAGCCTAAGAAATAAGTTCAGAAAGCTCACGCTTGATGGGTTTTATCACACTGGAGATGAGAGGATTCATATAATTCCCTATTTTTGAACTGAGACTTAGAGGCCTAATTATGGGCAGCTTGGTGCCTGGCTTCTTCCTAACGTCCATTGTCATTCAGAAAGAAGTCATAACTTTTGAATGTAACATAGCTGTCAGTCTGACCACACCTAATGCAGGTGGGTACCACTGCGCTCAGCACAAAGGAAGCTGACCAAAGATGTTTCCATTCCCATAAAGAGGCAAAAGAGGCAGTGTTTTCTGCCAATGGCCTATGGGTTAGAGTACTTTATATGGGTGGGAAACCAGGCTCTGTTGCCTAAAATCTAGAGTGGAGTTAAAGCCAAGTCTGTCATTTACTAGGGGAAGGTCTTAATCTTGAAGCTGTGCCATAGCATAGATAAATTTAAAACCGATTGCCGTGAGATGGTGCTGGGAGAAGCACTCGCTAATTTAGTGACTAGGACATTCAGAGGCAGAAAGAAGAAAAGGGGAGGGGACAGCCCAGGAATCTATCTCCTACACTCATAAATATTTACCTGCTTTAAACAACCATTGTTTGTCATGAAATACATACTCAGACCTGCAAGTAAGAGCACTGAATTCCCACCTCCAGATCAGAGTCCAAGGCTCCAGCCTGTTGAGCCATAGTCTGGTTTACAGTCCCTTGGTTCAATGCAAATTAAGTTTTAATCCACTCTATGGCAAAGCTTTAGTAAAAGCATTCACTATTTTCTTTGTTCAGATTTTCTAGGAGAAAGAAAATGATGAATTTAAATCTCTCAGGTAATGGATGGCCTGGAATTCATGTGTCTCTTCTTTGAAAGATGATTTAGTTAGTAATGATGCTGTACTACAGATGGATACCAGGGGGGATTTTTTTTTTTAAGATTACAAATCCAGAATGAACTGTGAAAATCCAGTTTCCCCTGCTCTGTAAAACAGACTACAGAATTTTCTGTTTTGCTTCCTGCTGGTACAATATGCCCTGACATATCAGAACATGATGTAGAAAGTCTCACTGTGGAAGACCACACCACCAGTCTCAGCAAGACTGTTCCAGGTTAATTACCTTCACTATCAAAAAAGTGTGTTTGGTAAGACTGAATTTGTTTAGCTTCAGTTTCCAGCCATATATAATTTTACTGAAAAATCAAGAAGCCTTTCAATGTCATTTTGTTTCCCACACACATGCTTACAAATGGTGGATGTTAGTCACTATCTTTTTGGTGAGTTAAGTAAAGTGATTTCCATGAGTCTTTTACAACATGACATGTTTTCAAATCTTCTCATGGTTCTTTACCAAACCCTGCCCATCTTTCAACAGTTATTTCGAATTGTGTATGTTAGAAATGATGAAGGTATGCCCATTTTGTCCAAACCAATACAATGATAAGGTAGTATAACCCCTTTATTCCTATTCAGTATGTGTCCCTTCATGTCCCCCCTATCATGCTGTGAGTTAATATTTGCTGATCATTCACCATTACCACCAAAACTTCCAGAACTTAAAGATATAACTTGTGCTGTGTGTTTTGACTTTAAGTGTCTGAATTAGTAATTGCCCAGCTCACTAAATTAACACATTTTTTAAGAGATTTGAGGTGCGTGCTATGAAAAACAAAAAGGAGAAAATTATATTACGCATTTGTAAACCTGTTTTCTACATTCTCAATAAGTAAAGGCTGGCAAGACTAATTCACAAGAGTGTTGTATCCGAATGTAATAGAAAATTCCTGGAACTCAGAAACAGAAGCCATTCACTCTTTTGTTTACTGGTCCTTGCAGATACTCATGCACTTTGCTGTCAAAAGGTTATTATGACCTTATTGAGTTGTGAATGTCTGATAGAAGAAGACAACCTCATTCAATACTAGAAGAAGAAATTTGAAACACAGGGTCCATTAAAATCAATCATTCATAAAAAATTAATAGTATTTAAAATCTAAATACCAATCCAGAAAGTTTTTAATCATTAAGCCAGAGCAAAAATATTTATCCATGTATTATTGAAAAAGTAAACTTTTAAGTGCTTTTGATGGCATTTTAAAATATTGATAGCATTATAGATTGAGGTGGTATATTTGAGGAGCCTTACAGGAATAGACCAGTTTAATATCCTCAGATTCTTTTGTGGCGGATAAGCTAATGGTATGAAAGAAAATAAAAGTGTTCATTCTTTTAATATGGGTAGG
Organism: Phaethon lepturus; assembly: GCF_000687285.1. NCBI lineage: Eukaryota > Metazoa > Chordata > Aves > Phaethontiformes > Phaethontidae > Phaethon > Phaethon lepturus. The sequence goes on from NW_010564125.1 coordinate 28,007, forward strand.
TACTGACCATAGAAAGAACAAGTTGCACTGTCTTGAAGATAACAATCTAAAGAGACAAACATCTATATTCTGCACCCTTTCAACTTTCTAAGTGGCTCTCAGTGGCATCCCAAGCTACTGCACAGTGTTGTGTCTTTGAGAGTATACGAACTCTTTGCATTCGGAAGTGTCAAAAGGCAGAAAGTTGTGAAAGAAGCATCTCACCTTCTATCACTGAACTTGGAGTTAACAAAAGGTACTGTACTCTACAAACACTACTGTCTTTTGTTGAGTATAAGCTGGTACGAACACCCATTGGTGAAACTTTTATTCAGAAGTTTTTTAAGGTTGAGACAGGGAAAGAAGAAAAGGAAGTAGTGGAGAGAGTGACTCATTTAGTGATGCTTTCTGCAGTCGATTAGAGACCTCCCCTAGGAATTGGGGAAGCAGGAGGTCAAGTGCCTGCCCTGAACTAAGTAGAGCATAGCTGAGCTTGGTCTTTTCTGCATATGTTATTACTATTAACAACTGACTGTTTTGTGTGAATTTATTTCTTATTTTTGAGAAAGATTCCCAGTCTTCATAATATACCAGTCTGAAAAGGCATCATTCTCTTGAAATTCATGAATTTTAATGGGTGGAAAAACACTTCCATCTCTGTAATCTGTATTTCTGAGGTAGAAAGAAATCACTGTATTCTTCAGGAATATATCCTCTGTCTCAGATAATTAAAACCTTCTGTATCTGTTCAGTCAGATTAGCACCCTACCCAGTAAAAGACAAGACTGGTCTATAGTCACTGTAGAAGAAAAAGAGGTACTATTGCTTTCATTGCAATATTTAACAGGAATAATTTTTATTAGAAGTGATCAGAACTCTTAGGTGGGCTAAAGCCAAATGAAAGTGATAAGCATGCTATTTATGAATTTAAAATATGGAAATATTACTTTGATACCTAGTTCCTGTGTAAATCATGTTAAAAACTTTACTGCTTATTATTTTTGTGCAATAACAACATTGAATGGTCTTTGCTATTAAAGCTTAAAAGACAGATTGTCAAAAGCAATGAGCAACAAAACAGCTTCTGGTTTGATACCAATATGAGAAGACAGATTGTCCAAAAAGTTTATTTCTATTTAAACATATAAATGAACCAGAGAGATATTCTTAAGTATTCAACTCTCACTTCTCAATGTCCCACTGAGAAGACTGGATCTGTTAAACTCATGTTCTTGAGAACTGAACTGCTTCATTTAGGTGCCTAAATGGGAGCTGAATTCTTTTGACAGCTCTACAGGAAAAAGAAAGCCTCACAGACCAAACCATTTTCCTAGTATAAATGAGACACATTAATGTTAAGGTTCTAATATCACTATGTTAACTTACTTCACTTATAATTGTTTGTATTCTGCTTAAATAAAACTAGGTGATAAAATATGTAATAAAGAAAAAAAAAAAACATTTTTAGAATTTCCCAAAATACTTTTTTCTATCTAAAATGAATTTCCTCTACAACAACCCAATCTGCTGCACCCCATGGTTGGATTTCTAAGGATATCTGCAATAGATTGAGTTATAAGCTCAGGGATACAATTTCTTTCTTTCTTCCTAAGAGTGCACCTTTTGAGATTACTAAATATGTATATGCAATTCCTTACTGATCCTCTGTGGATTTACTGGAAACTGTTTACCTCCTTGAATATACTTTTGTAGTTTCATAGATTTTTAGAGCAAAATGGTCCTAGTTTAATGGCTTGTATATCACGCATAGAAATATTTCTCCAAGTCACTGCTGTCTTGGACAGATTCATTTGGAGTTTGTCCAGGCAAGATGTCAGTGGCCCAGAGCTGTGTTATACCTTTGTGCCTTTAAAACTTTAAGTGGCAGTTCCTATACAGGAACAGAGGTATTATATGTATATGATTGACAGCAAAACAGCCATAATAGATTTCTTCCTCTTGAGTGGAGGAAGCAGGGCAGCCTCAAAGAGTTTTAAGGGTATGAGCAGAAATGCTAGATTTCTGCTGCTTTCCCATCTTCCATCTTGGAAATACTGGAAAACCTTCACTGTCTCAGAGAACACTTTTCATCTTCAATTACTCACTAAAATCTGCCTTGAGGAATGGGATGTAGAATTTGTCTTGAACATTTGCATTTGGATTGCTCCAGCCGGTGTGATAACTCGCACTAAGTGATATAAAAGATTTCTACATGTCCATTTACTTTGATTTTTCACATTACACCATCTTCCTATATCAGGAAGGCATTGCTAACAAGCACTAATTGGATTTGGCTCTGGACTGAATGGGAAGACAGACAAGTTGTGTCAGTAATACTAGTTTATTCTGAACACTTCTTAACTGAGCTCAAAGGAAAAATTTGACGTTCCCAATGCAGTGTTCCATTTACCCAGATCACCTCTTGCTTAGCTTTTTCAAGCATAAATCTCTGTGGGTAAAAATACATATTTTAAGATTACAGAGAACTACTCAAACCTTTTTAGAAAATTAAACATGAACCATTATGACAAACAAAATCATTATGAAAGTAAGGTTGAGGATATGCACTTTTAAATGAAGAGTAAAAAGCAAAAAAAGAGAAATAAGGTTGATTGGAAAGTTTCCATTTGTTCATGAATTTAAAATAACTCCATGTAGCCCGACACTTTTTAGAAAATTTTCCCTCTCTTCCCATCTCTTTATCAGATAAAGGAAAAAACAGTAGAGAAAATGTTCAAGATTAGACTTTACATTTCACATCTGTGTAAGTATACATGGAATCTTTCTTTGATATATTCTTCTACTTTACATTTTTGGTGCTGTTAACATCAGATGTATATACCATGAACAGTCATGTAAAATATAGACAACAGAATTATTTGGATCCCTTGCCTCTCTCTCATATACTCATATACCTAAAGAGATGCCTGATCTATTACACTAAACATCTAGATATGCACGTGGGTTCACCTTTTAGAATACAGACGGGTTTTTACTACTTTTTGTTCTTTGAAATTCGTATTTTTTCCAGCCTCATGACAAGTTAGTAACAGGCTCTGCAGAAACAGGGGCCTAAATCACCCAAAAGCTTTTAGAGAACAGTAATCAGGGAAAAGATGGGTAAGCTAGCCTAGATAAAGCCATACCATTGGATTTCTAAACTGTGTGGAAATTAATTGATAAGATGGTACTATGAAAAGGCAGTGAAGACAATCAAGGAATGTAAAGGATCCTGCAGGCAGTGGAGCACTGTCCTGAGCTAACACTAACCAAAATGTCAAATCCACACAGAGCAGCAGCACAGGCATGAGGATATACCACTCCAGAACACGAGCTGGCTCATGCAGAACCAGCTTGGGTTATCAGCCCATGGAGCGAAATTAAACTACAGCCTAGTACAACCCTTCCTTGGGTTGGAAGGGACCATTAAAGGTGTCGTGGTTTAGCCCCAGATGGCAACCAAGCCCCATGCAGCAGCTCCCTCACTCCCCAACAGTGCGAAGGCGGAGAGAATCAGAAGAGTAAAAGTGAGAAAACTAATGGTTTGAGATAAAGACAGTTGAATAAGTAAAGCAAAAGCCGCACATGCAAGCGAAGCAAAGCAAGGAATCCATTCACCACTCCCCATGGGCCGGCAGGTGTTCAGCTATCTCTAGGGAAGCAGGGCTCCATCACACCTAATGGTTACTTGGGAAGACAAACGCCCTAACTCCAAACGTCCCTCCACCGCTTCCTTCTTCTTTGTCCCAGCTTTATATACTGAGCATGACTTTATATGGTATGGAATATCCCTTTGTCCCTTTGGTCAGTTTGGGTCAGCTATCCTGGCTGTGTCCCCTCCCAGCTTCCCATGCACCCCCAGCCTTCTTGCTAGCAGGCCAGCATGAGAAACTGGACACTCCTTGACTACTTAGCAACAAATCAAAACATCAGCACGTTATCAACATTTTCTCATCCCAAATCCAAAACATAACCTCACACTAGCTTCTGTGAAGAAAACCAGTTCTATCCTCACTGGATATAGGACAAAAGGTCATCTAGTCCAAGCCGCCTGCAATGAGCAGGAACATCTTCAACTAGATCAGGTTGCTCAGAGCCCCGTCCAAACTGACGTGGAATTTTTCCAGGCATGGGCATATACCACCTCTCTGGCAACCTGTGCCAGTGTTTCATCACCATCATTGTGAATAATATCTTCCTTCTATTTAGTCTAAATCTACCCTCGTTTAAATTAAAACCATTACACCTTGTCCTATTGCAACAGGCCCTGCTGAAATGTCTGTCCCCATCTTTCTTATAAGCCCCCTTTCTTACAAGTATTGAAAGGCTGCAATAAGGTCTCCCCGGAGCCTTTTCTTCTCCAGGTTGAACAACCCCAACTCCCTCAGCCTGTCTCAGAGGAGAGGTGCTCCATCACTCAGACCATTTTTGTGGCCCTCCTCTGGACCCACTCTAACAGGTCCATGTCTTTCCTGTGCTGAGGACTCCAGAGCTGGATGCAGGACTCCAGGTGGGGTCTCACCAGAGTGGAGTAGAGGGGCAGAATCACCTCCCTTGACCTGCTGGCCATTCTTCTTTGGATGCAGCTCAGGATATGGTTGAGCTGCTGGGCTGCGAGCACACATTGCTGGTTCATGTCCAGCTTTTCATCCACCAGTACCCTAAAGACCGGCTGGTCTCAATCCCTTCATGCCCCAACCTGTATTGACACCGGGGCTTACCTCAATGCAGGTCCAGGACTCTGCACTTGGCCTTGTTGAACCTCACTTCTCAGGCTTGTCCATGTCCCTCTGGACGGCATCCTGTATACATCCCATAGGTTTCTTTCATGGCTGAGTAAAGCTGAGGCTGCTTTCTCTAAATTGTCCCTGTTAGAAGTGGAAAGAAAAAAATGGAAACTCGGATAGAACTCTGAAATCACACTTTCTTCCAGGTGTGAAAAATCATCCCAAGTTTTTCTGAGAGTCAGTCTACAAATATATTATTATTGATAGTACTTGTTACCTACCAAAAAATAATTTTCCAAGTCTCATTGGAGTGACTGGGATTTTTCAGGTTTTCTTCCGAGAGGTTTGGATCAGGCCCATACAGAAAGTCTAGAAACATAGATATTCATGGATGTACAGATAACAAATGTGAAAAATACTTTTCAGTAATCTTCTTAGGCATCTTTTTCCAATCTCTGAATTTCTTTTATTTTTACCTTGTCATTGGCCTCTGGTTTCTCATTTCTCAGCTTTTCCTTAGGTTTTCAGAGCTTTATCTCCAATCTTCCGAGGATTTTCTGATGTGAAACACCTTTCTCATGGAACTTGATATTCAGTGTTATATATGTTTCATAACATGAAACCATTCAGTCAGCACCTGTGTACTTATTTGCACAATTAATGACTTCATTTATTAGTACTTTTCTACTGTTTTCTGGATAGACACTTCATTTTATAGGCAAAAAAATCAATTCACTCATGTATGACTCACACCTAAATATGCATCAGTTTAAAAGTAATCTCGTACCCTCTTCCAGAAAATAGAGTACTTTTCAGAGCTTAAAACCTTCTCAAAATCCTGGGTAGTTGATTTATTCTTAATAACAGCTAAATGAATTCACAGAACTTTAATCATTCACTTTGGATGACATTAAGCCCTGTGCAGTCTCGGGACCAGAATATACTGGAATTGCACTAGTGCCAACCACACATGGACAAATGTGGAGTCTTTCACTTTCTTATCCATATATTCTTGTTCTTCAGAGTATACGGTCTTAAAACTACTTTATCTACTCACTTTCCTCTGCTACTCTATTGTCATGTGCCTGATCTCCTACCACACATTCCTAGCTAACACTATTTTGACTTCTTCCCTTTTGCAAACAAGAGTTAGCTGTGTTCAAGGTGGTTAAATGTGTTCTTATTAGTGTTTCTCACTTACTATTCAGCACTACATATTTTTGCTCTGATGTTGCCCCAGTGCCCCTGAAACAGTCCTGCTGA
>NW_010564125.1:34006-34940 GCF_000687285.1 Phaethon lepturus
CAAACCCTAAGACCAGTCTTCTTGAATGAACTTTTCAAAGGAGTAAGCACTTCATCCTATGTTGACTGTTTTTTCTGGCAATAGCAACCGTTCCTTTTGCTTGTAAGTGGATGTACTGCTGCTCTCTCTACCAGTGTGATGATTTTTTTCTACTGATTTGGGTAGCCTTAATCTGACCTCCCTTCTCTTTTCCCTCTGGTGCCAATTACTTCAAGCATTTTTGGAATAGACTCTGCTAGAAAACATATGCCAACTAAAAAAACAATGATGCTTCCAACTACTTTCCCCACATGCTTCTAATACAAGCAGGTATTTGTTCTACTCTAGTTCCCGGGTTGATCTGTGTTTGGCACTGTTAGCATTGCCATTAGCACCTGTTTGACCACATGAGACATTCAGCTAGGTAATATCTGAGAGAACCTGAGCTAATTTACTTTGAAAACACCAGTTTCTTCTTTACTGCTACTAGATTAAACATTGAATCATTTGCAAACCTATGGCCTAATTCTATGCTATGGAACCCAGTGAAAACTTTCACAGAATCACAGAATCACTAGGTTGGAAAGGACCTTCAAGATCATCAAGTCCAAACATTAATCCAGCGCCACCATGTCCCCTAAACCATGTCCTGAAATGCTACATCCATTCCAGAGATGGTGACTCCACTACCTCCCTGGGCAGCCTGTTCCAATGCCTGACCACTCTCTCAGTGAAGAAATTTTTCCTAATATCCAATCTAAACCTTCCCTGGCGCAACTTGAGGCATTTTCCTCTTGTCCTATCGCTGGTTACCTGGGAGAAGAGACCAGCACCCTCGTCGCCACAACCCCCTCTCAGGTAGTTGTAGAGAGCGATAAGGTCTCCTCTCAGCCTCCTCTTCTCCACACTAAACAACCCCAGTGCCCCTCAGACGCTTCTCATAAGACTTGTGCTC
>NW_010564126.1:0-772 GCF_000687285.1 Phaethon lepturus
TATTGGGTCATCCCTATAATTAGCTTGTCTGTGGGGGTTGTATCCTTGTACCCTCAGTCGGACTCTGCTTCGTGTTACAGGACCCGAAGCAGCACTCCCAGAGGCAGAAGCAGATTCTTCATCAGAAGTATCTGCATTTCCTAAGAGAGGGGGAGAGACTGGCACCGAAGCCAGCGGTGGTGTAATATAATCTTCCAGTCTTTCCTCTGACTCTCCCTTTTCTTTTAACTTAAGACATCTTTGTCCTATACTACATGCTGAACAGCATCGTTTCAGTTTTCCCAGTTCTTTCCCTTTTTCCTTCTCCAGAGCCAGGACAAAGGGCTCCGAAGGGGATATATTGTTTGCACTCGGAGAGTGAAAAACATGTCTGTGTATAAGACCTCATTCCATTTCCCTTCTCTCCTCAGAAACAACATCAATTGCAGCAAGGTATTATAATTCAAGGTTCCATTGAAGGGCCATTTCTCCTCATCATCCAATTTATACAAGGGCCACCATTGACTACAATATTTTATTAAAGTCTTTCTGTTCACGCTTCCTCCTGGTGGCTCTCCTATCTCCTTCCAGTGAGCTAAAATGCAGCCCAGAGGGCTCCTTTTCAATATTCCGCCACTTTGTTTACCTCCCATAATGAACACCCTGCCTGCAGGGGTTTATTCCTCAGCCTAAGAATACAGCCTGATTGAATTGACAACAATAATACCTTATCCAAGGCAAAAGATGCAAGGGCGTACTCATCCCACAGCGAATGCACCTGAATTCAAGACAA
>NW_010564127.1:0-2555 GCF_000687285.1 Phaethon lepturus
GTGCATTTCCTTCTTGCCCTTCAGTCTGCCCACCAGGTCTCCCCTCAGCCATTGCAGCCTCTTGCCTGCATTTCCTGATTTCTTACACCTGCGGATCAAGAGCTCTTGCGCTCTGTGGAAAGTGTCCTTAAAGATCTACCACCTCTGTTCTGCTCCCTTGTCCCTGAGGGCAGTTTCCCAGGGGGTCCTATTGAATTACACCACGAAGAGCTGCAAGTTTGCTTTCCTAAAATTCAGGGTCCTGACTTTACTCTTTACTACCTGCCCCATATGCCTCAGGACTGCGAACTCTACCACAACAATGCTGGCTTTTCTGAAAACCGGAAACCCAGCAGCGTGTATTACTTTAGCTAGTTTCCTTTCACATATTTGAGCCTAAAAAGTATAGCTTTCCTTTGCTTCCTTGTTCCACAGCACAAGTACATGGAAGAGTGTGTTCAAGTTGATAGAAGTGCATTGAAAAGGCTACAATTTTTCACACCATGAACATGCATTATCAAAGAGAAAAGGTAGAGCAATGTCATCACCTGGCATTCAGGTGTCAGTTCTACAAGACACTGGAAGAAAGATGACAGTAGGGCTGGCCCAAAGGGAGCCAGCGCTGCACTAATGCTCTCCTCAGTGGGGTCCTAGGTAAGGACTGAAATGTCCCAAAACGTCGCCAAATAGTCCACCCATCAAATCCGTATCTCTCCAATTTAGAAAGAAGGATGTTGTGGGAGACCATGTCAAAGGCCTTACAGAAGTCCAGATAGAAAACATAGGTAGCTCTTCCCTTGTCCACTAATGTGGACACTCCATCACAGAAGGCCACTAGATTGGTCAGGCAGGACCGGCCCTTGGTGAATCCATGCTGGCTGTCTCAAATCACCTCTCTGTTCTCCATGTGCCTTTTTCACCTCAGGAGACCATTTCAGAAACATTGTCTTACTTCTTCCCCCATCCACTACTATGTAATTAGTTATCTTCAGCTTTTGGCTGGCCAAGTAGTCCAAAAACCTTCCGCAATTCTCCAGAAGACTATTCCTCTCTCCTGCCCAATCTATCTTTTGCACTCACTCTCTCCTACTCATGCAAAATTTCTTTCATTCAGGGAAAATGCAAACTGTAGTCTTCTGAAGAAAATTTGGAGGAAACTTTTCTTAATAATTTGTTTTAAATAAAGAATTTAAGTTATTAAATCATTCTATAATTTGTCAGCCACAGAGGATACAGGTTATGTGACTGAAAAGTCAGTTAAAACGTGCAAAAGTCTTTACAAGTAAATTTGGTTTAACCCTATGTATTGGGTCTGGCTGAGACGGAGTTAATTTTCCCCACAGCAACCCTCATACTGCTGTGCTTTGTGTTGGTAGCTAGAAGACTGTTGATAACACACCAGTGTTTTGGCTACTGCTGGGCAGTGCTGGTACAGTGTCAAGGCTGTCTCTCCAACATTCCCCCCTCACCAGCAGGCTGGGGGTGAGCAAGATCTTGAGAGGGGACATAGCCAGGACAGCTGACCCCAACCAACCAAAGAGATATTCCATACAATATGACATCTGCTTACCAACAAAAGCTAAGAGAAAGTAGGAAGGAGGGCGGCACTCTGTTTTTTTTTTTACTGACATTTGTCTTCCAGAGCAATTGCTACATATACTGAAGCCCTGCTCCTCAGGAAGTGGCTGGACATCACCTGCTGATAGGAAGTAGAGAATAAATCTTTTGTTTTCCTTTGCTTCCGTGCATGGCCTTTGCTTTTGCTTTACTAAACTGCCTTTACCTTGACCTATGTGTTTTCTCCACCTTATTTTCCTCCCCCCCATCCTGCTGAGGAGGGGAGAGAGCGAGCAGCTTGCTAGCACCTGGTGTCCAGCCAAGGTCAACCCACTAAGTTGCTTTCACAGTAGAAGTATTTCTAAAGACTGCAAGAGTCTTAACCACACAGCAATCACAAGCATAATTTTAACATCTCTCTTCAAAACATATAAATGAATACGCAACATTTTTATATGTCAAAACTAACATTTAACATAATTCCGTCATTTATGAGCAGTCGTGGTTAACAACTAGAGGCTTGCCAACGTGACACCATCTACAAGAAGGGCCAGAAGGAGGATCCCAGGAACTACAGGCCTGTCACCCTGATCCTCGGTACCAGGTAAGGTTATGGAGAGGTTCAACTTGAGGGCACTCACAGGGCATGTGCAGGACAACCAAGGGATCAGGCCCAGCCAGCATGGGTTCATGAAAGGCAGGACCTGCTGGACCAACCTGATCTCCTTCTATGACCAGGTGACCCGCCTAGTGGATGAAGGAAAGGCTGTGGATGTTGTCTACCTGGACTTTAGTAAAGCCTTTGACAGCATCTCCCACAGCATTCTCCTAGAGAAACTGGTGGCTTGTGCCTTAGACAGGTTTACTCTTTGCTGGGTAAAGAACTGGCTAGTTCTTTAAGCCAGCACATAAGAGTTGTGGTGAACAGAGTTAAATCCAGTTGGCGGCCAGTTACAAGTGGTGTTCCCCATGGCTCAGTTTTGAGGCTGGTTTTGTTTAATATCTTTATCGATGATCTG
>NW_010564128.1:0-312 GCF_000687285.1 Phaethon lepturus
GGGAGCGAGGGGCAGGCGCGCAGTAACAGCCCTCGTCTGCTCTTTTGGCAGAAAGTCCTGGAGCAGAAGGAGAATTTGAAGCCGGTCCCCGCTGCGCCTGCGGAGCAGCAGCCGCTCTTGCCTCGCGCAGGTCAGGACACGCGATTTGGCGATCGTTTTCGCGCGGGTTGAAGGGGCGCGGGTGCCTGCAGGAGAGAGGGTGAAAAGGGGGGTTTGGAGGCGGTCATGTGCGACGGAGGAGGCACAAGCGTTCAAAGGGAGCGATGAGAACATCCTCAATGGAGGCTCCGGCGGCTTCCCCCGGCCGGGAGG